>NC_092860.1:131904646-131968416 GCF_032062135.1 Pyxicephalus adspersus | reverse complement strand
TTTTAAAGGACAGCATTTAGTTTTTCAGCTAACTACTAACTAACTACAGTTAAAACATGTTGATCTCCATATTGATTATTGGCTAGATATTGTTCACTAGCTTTCAGTTCAGACTAGGTTTTGTTTTTTCAAGTAGTAACACTTTGATAAACCACATTTAGCCCCCCCCCCCCCCTAAAAAAGTTATTATTAAAATGAATAGGTTTTATTTTAAAGGTTTGCAAGTGTTTCTTTAAAGTTGGTCCTGAACCTGGAGGGATGGAAGCAAAAAAAACAACCACCCCTTTAGCTTAGCTTTGCAACCACAAGCAAATACTAAAAAGCCCAGAGATCGGAGTCCCTTACCGTTCCCAAGCACCTGGCAGTTGACAGGAGGTGAACAGGTGGGGTAAATTATTTGGTTGTTTAATGCTTGTTTGAACGTGCCCTAAACATGGTGATCACTGGATCAAATCATTAACTAGTACCATATAAAATCTGATTAAGGTAAAGTAACAGCAATCAAAATAATGTAATCATGCATTGGCCCTGATTTAATAAATTCTGCAAGGCTGGAGATGATACACTTTTATCAGTGAAGCTGGGTGATCCAGCAAATCTGGAATGGATTTCTTTAAGTAACTTTTCTGCCTTGAGTGTATTTGGTTGTCATAGTTTTATTGGCATTTACACCTTGACAGATTCGTACTGCACAAAGATAGTAAGAAAAGGCATGTAAAGCGTACCTAAACTCAGAAATGTCACTTTACATAAAAGGGTAGACAACCTTTTTATGTAAATTAAAAATTCTATTTTGTAATGCAACACCCTTTAAAAAAAAAAAAGTGCAGCACCCTCCCCTAATTCTCAATGAATGGGAGCACAAAGCCCTTCGTTGGGTGCTCTGTCGGGGTGCAGAAGGAGCCTTTTCGTGCAATGAAAATAAAATTGCCGATCTCACACATGCGCAAGTTTTTTTTCCTCCTACATCATCTGATTTTGCGCATGGGTCAGGCGACATAGAATGAAGAACCAGGAAGAAGAGGAGAAGATGGTGGCCCCCAAAACGCCGGCTCCAGGATGGATGCTGGGACAACGCAGGACCCGATGCAGGAAACCCCCGAATAGATCAGACTGCCCTGCAGTATTGAGGATAAGTGTATTTTTTTTCCACAGTTTTTAGTTTAGTTACTCTTTAAGCTATTGTGAGATTTTTTTAGCTGCCTACATTTTGCCTGGCATTGCAATGCAGTGTTACAATGTCAACTGTTTGGCTTATGTTGAAATATTTGTTTAGTGCAAGGTGAAGAACGATAAGAGCCTCTCTACTACAGAAATAGAGAGCAGTAAACCCCAACAGAGGTTCTAATCATCTCCCACTATATCCATAACATAACATTACAATTAAATTGGCTTTTCCTGTTTCAGATTTATGCTATTTTTATATATAGTCAATTAAAAATTAAAACACATACTAGTCATACAAATATATATGTTTATTTATTTATAGTTACAGACGATTTTTTTCTGACCATAGTATACCTGTAACACCTAATAAAAAGAAAAAATGAGAATAGTACAATCAAAACTATACATCTCATCTTACTTTTGCTCTCAAGACTAAATACAGTACGTCTATTCTTAGGTCTTTGAATCCTGAAGTGGTGAGAAACTCGTTTTTTTCGCTAGTCGATCTTACTATTAGATTATCCTGAAAGAGGAGTATGAAGTTATTTCATCGTCGAACATCTGCTATCCATTAGATAAGAGATCCAATGTTTCCAAAATTTATTCCAGATAAGATTTGCTTTAGCAAACATTAGCTTATATTTTGAGTGAATATTGAGAATTTGTGTTACTGAAAACAAGGTGGATATCTTTTTACTTCCAAGAAGGGGGGAAGTCTGGCTGCAATAAAGATATGCATGATGAACATTGTGAATGTAAAGGGTCAGTTTATTAATGTCCAAGCTTAGTTGAGCCATAGTTGTTACTGGAGTGGTAACAATGTGTGTGTGACGAAGACCTCAGCCCATCAGGTACTGATTTTGAGGTAGTTCCACCATATGGGCCTGATTTATTATAGCTGGGTGATCCAGCAAACCTGGAATGGATTTCTTCAAAGTAATTTGATATTTGCAACCTTTCCAGCATTAGAGAACTTTAATAAATCAGGCCCTATGCATCTTGACCAGCTGATGTACCCACCTTCTCTCAAGCACATTAGGACTGGCAGTAAAAACTTGGCTAGGTTTTGGGGAGGGTCGGGGGTATAATACCATCTATGTAACAATGAAATGTCTATGGAGTGATTTTAGGGGCTACTGAATGGCAGTTTACTAATGCTGCATAGTAGCTACAAAATGTATTCCTTTTTCTGTTTTCCCATGCTTGGTAGTTTAGACATTTCTATAGATCTAAGATATAGACTTTTGCAAATTGTAAAAGTATAACTCATGCTAGGGCAGGTGCAGACCTGCAAACGTATCAAACGGGCGATCCCGTGTGGCTTCCAGTGGCTGGAACACGCATGCACAGTGAGATCAGCACTTTGTTTTACATTTTCAGGAAGACCCTTCACCTGATTTCGCCCCTGCACAGTGCAAGAGAATAAAAAACCCGGATAAGAGAAAAAGTAGCATGGCCACGCCCTCTGCTTTGTCCAGTGTCGGAAAGAAGAGAGAAGCCAAGATGAGTGGGACTTGCTGGGCTTGTTTTTTAGAAAATTCCAATGGCCCCTTCAACTTCTATTCAGCTGGGGTAAAAGCTGCATGTATCCTCTCTCCTTAGGAAGCGGTAACCACACCGCCAAAGCTGTAGAGTTGCAGCTGATTGGAGTGTTGGCTAAACCATATGTTATATAAAAAATGTTCCATGTCTTCCAGTGGTAATTTGTAAGCATTGCTGAGATTGTTGAAGGGTTTAAGATTTTATTTTTAAGGAGATTGTCAAAGTGTTGAAGCCAACTTTTTTCCGATTGCCAAGATGCTGGGCTTACACCCAGAATTTCATGAAAGGTATTAGCTTGCGTTTTTCCGGAAATCTATTGGTAACATTCTGGGATAATGAATGCCATGATCTAGTAACTATTTTGTATTCATAATAAAAAATGTATTAATGCATAACAGCAGCTCCCAATATTTATATATTTTATATTTATTTCTCTTACGTGTTTTTTCAGGTGACTCTGTACTGTAGACATAAAATAGACATACAGGCCTACTCCTGATTTCATATCTTCATATGTGACAGTTCTTCAGTCTTACAATTGGCTGGTATGAGGTATAAAGTGCTGCATTGTCACTAATGCCCCATATCTGGAAGCACAGGGAGCATTACAGTAGCAGATTCCTCTTATGGTGTCTGCAGAATATCTGTTGGTAGTTTTGTTCAAAATTCCCTAAGGTTGATTTAAGGTCTGTTCATCTGAATAGAGGCAAAAATTTAGAATATTCTAAAGCTAAGAGAATCCATTACCATCAACAGACAGCCACTGCTGGTTGCATGGAGTAAGAAGGTAATGAGAAAGGCTGTTGGGCGTACAAGCTTGTAACTAAAGTAAATATTTCCAATGGCTGGTGATTTTTTCGACCACCTTCAACAACCACCAACCACCAACCACCATCCTGAACACTGTTTCCTTAACAAAATTAGTTAGAAGCTTATACCTAATTTACATATGGTACTATAAGCCCAGCAGCTTTCCATTGGTTTTGCTGCCCACTTTGTACAAACAGTAAGGTAACCAAATTCAGGCCTGAAAACAGTTTTTTCTTGTCTTTAATCAGAAGTAAAGACATCATTTCATGTTCCATTGTTGGCACCAACATCTTCAGCCAGTCCTCATCTGGGTTCAGGCATCTTGATTGGCCAGGGCAGAATGATGTAACTCTTGAGCATGTGCACAGGAGTTTATTCATTCCCAGCACCCAGGCATGCAGGATCGTACGCATGCACCTCAGTGTACATTCAGCAAAAGATTGCAGCTAAGCATTATATGTTTTATTTCAGAAAGGGCATCACCTCCCCCTTCTGCAATAAAAAGTTGCCTGATCACAATTTTTAGCCCTTTAGGTTTAGTTCTGCTTTAATGGAACCAAACTAAATGTTAGCTGTTCATGCTGAGTATAACCATATTTCTTTAATATAATTATGAATGAAGGTTATTGGCTGCTAAAAGCAACATATAAACTTTTCTTTTGTCCTCTTTGCACAATACCCCAGTGTTTGCCTCTTTTTATTATCTACATTTGTGACAATTTGTTACTTTTGCTGTAATGCAGCTTTGCTTCCACTGGAGGGTTCAGTTGCCTTGAATATGAAAACAATTTAACATAGTCTTCAGTAGCTTAGTTATTGTTTATCCATTTTAATATATTTAACAATCATTACTATTCAATGACTTTAAAACTGTAACAGTCGTTAAACATTTACAGCTTGGGTTTTATACGGCTCACACATTTTTCCCATGTAGATGAAAATGATGATTATGAAGCTGATTATTGAACTGGGATTCCCTCTATAATGTTTAATGATGTTTTTTTTTTTTCTTTTTAGGAAATTAGAACTTGATTGCATTAGATTGGATGTTTAAAGGAAACCTGCACTGAGAGCAATATATAGGCTACCGTTAATGACCTATTGAAAACGGTTCTTGTCTGTCTCTAATGATGAAGCATTAGCTTCAATGCATTCTTGTTTAAAGACACCAGACAAACATGCAGCCAGAGAAGTTTAAACATTTTGTTATAAGCCGGTAGCCAAATATTGAAGCCATTGGATAAATATGATGGTCAGGTAACTAAAATTCTGGGAGGTCAGCAATGAAAGCTTTTATAGTCCTCCAAGTAAAATGTGCCTCTTGTTGTGTAATTTATTACCACATTATCACTACCTAAAACCAATTTACTTTATTGTATTATAGAAATACAATAATACAATATGAATGAGAAATCTTTCTCCAAAATTCTACATATCAACATGGCTGATAACTTGGGACCCAATGCAATAATCAAATTGAGGCCCTCTTGGCTGGAACACCCCAAACCTTCTGACATGACCTACATCATAGCATAGAGAATGCTCCTCTCCTTTCTGTCCTTCTACATTTCTGATTTCAAGAAGAGAAGCAACAGAGGTGTGATCAGAGGGAAAACAAAAGTGGCGTAAATTTGGTAAAGGGACAAATATACAGTGACATAGGAGTAATCAAAAAACATGCTACCGGCTCTGTTAATTAAGTGTTTACATCAATCTGGGGAGTGCGGAGTGAATTCACAACAGAGAATGTGGAGAGATAATAAAAAAAAATGAAAGAAGTAGAGTGTTTGTTTAAAGTAGAGCTTAAAGTAACTAAAATTAAATGCTGTTGTATATTTTTGTATATATTTAAATGTTTATTGTTTGCATGTATTGATGATGGCTATTAAAGGTCCCCATGCGTATTAAATGGACACATCACTGTATGTCACTTTATTTTTTGGGGGTGTCTGGACTGAGGTCAGGAGGAGTAAAAAGCACCCTTATATCAGCGGTCATTTGGTGCACAAAATACCCAAAGCATGTCTTGGTGTTAGGGGTGATGTGAGTTCTAAAAGCCTGTGTATTTATGGAAGTATAAAAGAACATGCATAATTGATCCGTTATAGTAAAAAAAACAGCATCAGTGAGTGTAATAACTACTTCAACGTCAATGGTCATTGGGAATATTAAACATCTGTGTCTGTGAAAGGAGTGGTGCTCTGGTTTCAGTGGAAGGAATCGTGTCCCTGTGTCCATTAGGAGAATAGTGCCCCTGTTCCAGTGAAAGGAATGGTAGCCCTGTGTCAGTGAGAGCAATGGTGTTCCTGTGTCAATGGGAGGAATGATGCCAGTGGAAAGAATGGTGCTCGTCTGTAAGTAGAAGAAATAATTCCCCTGTATCTTTATAAGGAATTATGCTCATGTGCCAATGAAAGAAATGGGTTACATACGAGATAGTAACTATGGGTTTGTTCTTAAGTTGAATTTTATGTAAGTCAAAACAGGTACATTGTTTATTAAATGCAATTAGGACAAATGTTTGTTTCAACATATTATTAGTCAGCATGGTGTCAGTTACTGTAAAAAATCCTCACTGTGAGATCTTCACAAACAAAGCAAAAAATAAAAACCCAACTTTATGAAGCATAGACATTCATTAACTTCTGGAGCAAGCTGTGCTTCGATATGCAAAAAGAAACAACTGCAGAGTTTGTCTGATCATTAAAGAGTTACAAGATGTTGCAGAAGAGCTCAGACCTTAAGATCACCCACAGCTGTGTTTAGCAAAAGATTTTCTCTGTAAGTCATGTGAACCGCCCCCCTCCCCCAAATCAAGCCTTTGTCCTGCACACGAGCGAGCAGGGAAGCCCAGATCATTTCTAGGAGTCATCCGTATATCAGATGTCCTTAAATCGGGGACTACCTGTACTGAACTAGAAGGCACAAGGGGTACAGCTACTGTAAAGCACATCTACATATTGGGATTTCCTAATTTTAAAAAATTCATTTTTTTAATAATACTTTTAATTTACACTAATCAGCATTGCTTTATTTATTTGTCATGTTTGAATTTGGGCTTAGTTGGGTTTTAAATATTTGGAATCCAAGGTGTAGAAAGCAAGCTAAAGTATTTCCAGCTCCTATCTTCATAAAGGGATGCAAAATTATTTATATTTATATTTGGAAATCCAGTCAGTTTAGCTTAGAGTTCTGCTTCAACATTCCTTTCTCTGCAGATGCCTTCACATTAGCACACATTGCACTTTTCATAAATCTGGGTGCCATTGTAAAAAAGAAAAACAAACTCTGCAGGGGGCATATTATTGTATAGTTGTAAATGAGCCTTTGTGTGTTTTTTGACACAGCATTTCTTCCCTGTGAACGTCCTGTTCATTAATACGCTTGAATGCATTGAAGAAATAGGAATACTGAAGATGTACACTTTGACAGAAAAAAAGATCACATTTAAAAGTTTGACTGTCACTGTGCTGTCAATCAAATTTGAAGGTCATAATAAAAAGGATAATACAGTTCTCCTTGGTATTTTAAATAAAAGACTGTATTTAATAGCTTAACCACTTATGCACTCCCTGCACCAAGCCTTATACTCAACAATGAAAAGTTCAATATGCAATGAGCTATTGTATTGTACCTCACCCAGAGAAACCAATCAGAATTCATCTTCTAAAGATCTGACTCGAGTTAACTAAAACTAAATACATTTCTTTGTATGTCCTTCTAAATAAAACTCTGTTAGAATGTATTAAAGTTATAGTTTCAATATGGAAATACAGTTTTGAATACAAAAAAAACTGCAAGTAGGCAGGTTGTTCATTGCAGAAGGGACAGACAATTTCCCATCTGCAAATGAACAAATGTACCTACCTGTTTAAAGCTGAACATCAGCCTCCCCTCTAGTTACGCATAGTTGTATAGGCTTCAGCTGGTCATATAGACCATTCATCCCCGCCTTTACTATCCTTGACTTGCACCTTCCATTTATTGGTTTCCAGTTCTTTTAGTCATGGAGGCTAGGAAATAGAAGTAATAATAATAGGCAAATTAATATCTGGCTTTGGATGGAGGGTGAAATAATTGCCCAGTATACTCCATCTAGTATGTTGTCTACAATCTCTATAGAAAGCCCTACTGATGGTGATCAGCAGTTCTGTAGAATATACTGTAACCTCCTCCTCTCTGGTATTCCACTAACCCGACTCTCTTCTCTACAATCTATTATGAATGCTGCAGCCAGACTCATCCATCCCACCGCTCCTCTTCCAATGCATCTCTTTGTAGGTCTCTTCATTGGCTTCCATTTAACCTTAGAATCAAATTCAAACTGTGCTTTGCCTTCAAATCCCTCCAGAGTTATTGTCCCATTTACCTTTCTGACCTAGTAGAAAAATACTCCTCCAGCTGCTCTCTCCGCTCCTCCAATGACCTGCTACTGACTTCCTCACTCATAACCTCCTCACATTCACAACTGCAAGACATTTCTGAAGCCGCCCCAACTCTCTGGAATGGTCTTCCTCGTCCTATTTGGCTTGCCCTCAGAACCCAATTTTTCAAACTTGCCTGCCCGTCTTCTTCTGTAACCTAAAACTCTCACAACTCACCCACCATTCCATATCTCTCCTCCTATTGTGATACTTCCTTGATTGTATGCTCTTCTGGGCAGGGTCCTCTCCTCCTCCAGTCCTCCTTTGCATCCCATACTAATGTACAGTGCTGCCTAATATGTTGGCGCTATATAAATCCTGTTTAATAATTATAATATTAAGGTTTAACCAAACTAATTAGTGGGGCTACTGTGTGAATTTACAGAAATAGGAGGACACAGCAGAGACAGGAAACTGTGAAAAGTATGTGCAGATTAAAGAGGGGGTGGGGTTGGCGTTGACTATAACAGCAAAGCTCCCTGGGAAGAGGGGTAAAGGTAAGTGGACCGGGTAAGCTCTACACAGGAGGGTAAGGGACATCTTTAGGGGAAAGTGGTCCTTTAAACATAAGCAGAGAAGATTTGAACTAACAAAGCTTTGCTTTATTGGCACATTTCATGTTTCCCTATGCTATCCCCTTTGTAATGGATGATGGCACATTTATAAGGGACTGGATTGCATAGAATTAAAAAAAAATCAAAGTGCTACTGGTCTTCATTTTGTTATTTCCTCAGCTTTTTAATTAAGTGAAAGTTCTTCTTTAAATCAATTACTGGTTTGGTATACATTAGAATGGCGTTAGAGACTGCAAAGATTAGTATGCCATGGATTAGGCCAGTCTGGTGATAAAGGCAATACATTCTCAGTGTAATAGTTCCATTGCAAGAACATTTTTATCTGAAGCTTTTATTAACAAACACTTGTCTTTAAAATCCAATTTATTACATCAGCAGGATATTTCAACAGAGAACGCTGTAACTGTTTCAGAGCAGTTCTGTTAATATGGAGAATTAATCAGACATTTATCCCCAGATATGATGCAGTTCTAAACTGTCTTTTTAAAAGATCCTGGCTTACTTCACTGTTCATGTCTGACTGTGTGTATAATGGAGTTTCATATGGGTGAACAGTTCTTATAACCAGTGATCTGGACCAGGTCAGGCCTCTTTATGGTCAGTGGTCCTTCAGTGGAATAACTGAACAGTGGAAAAGCAATCAATATGAGTACGTAGTGTATTTGCACTCTACAACTTTGCCGGTATGCACAATTGATTTGCATCCTGTCTACATGCAGTGAACATTGGGCTTTATGTTTAGGAAGTATTTAAATGAAAAAGTAGCTTTGTTTAATATACCAGTCCAATCAAGCAAATCTAATAGAACAGAGAGTTTGTTATATTGGAAGAATACACAAACTAGATGTTTGATTTAGGAGTATAAGGCATCCCAGGCATCCTGAAGGAGATATATTTCATAACTACACTAGAAGTCAAAACTGTTCAGATGTTGGGTGAATGAAGAGCTCTTTAGACCATGTTCTAAGAAATAGAGTTAGAATCTGATTGGAGGCTGTAGGGATTTAACTCTAGTTCCAAATGAGAACATATTGATACACAAGACCTGATATGCATTTGTGAATGGGGATTTGATTACTTCTTTACTAGAAAAAAGGTATCTCCATCTAACCACTAGGCATGATTCATGATTTGTGTGATCTGCTTTTGGATTCAATGATCCATGCAGAATACTATATATCAACTGAAATGCAAGGTTTATGTCTTGCACACAACACTTATGATGAGCTTCCTGGGGGATTGGATACTCTGGAGCCCAGTACAAGATGTAGTTTGGTGTATTGGCTGATAATGGCAAATTCACCCAATGAATTGGGGGTTAAGACATCAGTGGAGTAAAATAAGAAATTCATTTGAATGGAATTGATGTGGTGTAGGATTTGTTATCCCCACTGTGAATCTAAATTGCAGATCAATGAATACCAATATACTAGCTGTCAATCTTAATTAGACATATATAAAAACAATGTAACACACTGATGCAAAAAAAAAAAAAAACAAATACACCACAAACTAGTGGAGAAATTAAGAATGACACCCAAAACCAATGGGCTAGATTTACTAAACAGGAGATTATCATGGAAGAACCAGGATGATCCAGGAAACCTGTAATGGATCTGGTTCAGATTCCAGAATTAAAAACATTTCCCAGCTAATAGCAAATGATTTTTATGAAATTTATTCCAGGTTTGCTGGATCACCAAGGCTCTTCTTTGATAGTCTTGTAGAGCCTAAATTAAGTCCAATGTATCTACACATACGCTAACGTCTACTTAATGCATTGCAAGTCCTTTGCAAGTTGCTCAATCCATTTGCACAAAATGATAGAAAAGCAATTTCATTATTTTAATCACTATGCTAATTGATTTCAAATATATCCCTTTTTGTCTCAATATTAGGTTAAAATCTTTACTCATGCCAATATACGTGTTATTGCCCATATACTTTATTGTATTGTGTTGTGTTGTAATTCAATAACAATGCGCTTATACTGTAAGGAAAAGGTGTGTTATTAAAAAAAGTTCAACTTCCTTGTATCATGTGTTAAAACCCAGTGGAAGCCATTGATTTAAATAGCCTGCATCAAGGCCAATTTCCACATTTTCATGCAAGAATATTATTGTATGTCAACCATTGTACACAGGTTTGCCATTGTTTTAAAACGTGTTGTCATGTCCGTGCAATGCATCCATCTGTGTTGCATCATGGCACAGTATGTTGAATTTTGATGACAATGGCATTAAAATATTGTTGATCATGCATTAAAAATGCATGAAAATAAGCACGGAAAGTTGTTAATCCAACCTTAATGCATGAAAATGTGTTTCAACACCGTGTGATTAGACTCTGGTAACATAAAGCTTTCTGCATTGGTAATTTACTATCTATTTTTCTAGAAATATGTTGTGAAAAAATGTGTTATACATAAATGTGTGAAACAATTTCTTTTTAGGTAAATGGATTGTCTGATCTACAGCCACTCAAAAAATTCTATAGTTCCAGCAGCACAAATAACATTCAGGACTCCAGCAACTTTAAGAACCTTCATCTTGAAGTTGCCTAATGGATCACAATTCACATTGATAAAGTGTATGTCTATAATTAATAAAGCCATTTCTTATCAGATTCAAGCTTCAATGTCTGTAGGAGCTTCAGCCAAACTATCACCAAGATTGAATTTTTTCCTACTGCCATCCTGCCAGTTGCACCATTGGTGACTGACCAATTCTCACTGGTCAGCTATGTACATTAGGCACAAGCCAAAATAATTTATAAATACTAATGGATTTTTGTGAATCGTTATTGAATGTGTTTACCACCACTATCTGTTCTCTTTGAAGCAAATCGTTCCTGTACTTTGTTCTTAAAAGCATTTGCATCATGAAAGGAAATATTCTACAATAAAATGCTGCTCATGTTTGGTAAATGTTCTTAACAGATTCTGGAGATTGTGGAAAAAAGATAAACTTCTATAATGTTCATTTTGATTTGTTAGTCATTCAACAGTGCAAACAAAAAAAAAAACTGAAACGTTATGCCTAATATAACCTTTTTATATTTTGGATAGTTTCAATGGATTAGATTTATATTGCTGTTTGTCTACTTACCATCAATATCACTAGAAAAAATAACAATGGGAGTGAGGCTACATCCAAATTTTTGAGTCCTAGTTTGAGTCTTCCGATGGGAAAATGTGTTCCCATAACAAATGGCTAATTATTTGAAATATATCTACCTCTCTGTATAGTTGAGCAAACAGGTCTAAAGGAGAAGAAGTTAAGGTAATTCTTCAAAGAAAGACGCTTCTCAGCATATTAAGGTTGGCTGCCTTTTGTTTGAGAAGAGACACTTGTCTACAGCAAGGTAGCAGCCAATCACTGCCCTATAGGCCTATGACAATGGTTGGCTCTTTTTATGGCAGGTTTCTGTTACATATGAACAACATAAGTTAAATAGTTGAACAACATAGGTTAAATTTGATGAGAACTGAGGTGTGGGGGAGCCCTAGCCATGAAATGCTAAAGGAATCAGAGGGGACAGGGAGGACGGTCCTATAGGTCTCCAGGGTCTGGTTAGGCTGGGGCCCAAAGACTTAATTTACTGAGTAGTAGAACTTAGTTCTCAGTGGTAAAATGGTCTGTTTTCAATGAGAGAAGCTTCAAAATAAGTAGCTCAGAGACAAGGAACCAAAGAACATGATCCCACTGGACATGATCTCTACACTCGTCTAGAGATTCTTCGCCTATTGTGGACCCAAGGGGTGATGCAAGGAGACTAAAGGTCAGCTATCATTGTGATGAACTGCAATGGATGTGAACTGCTACTGTATGGCACTCTGCTACTCTAACCCTCTCTCTTTGTATGTGTTGCGTTACAATAAACCCCTAGAAAACTGAGGTTCACGAGCCTTTTTGAGCTACTTATGCTACCCTACAAAAATAGAAATTGCTCACCCCTATGGGGTTAAACGTTACACATAACTTGCAGGTTTTTTTTTCCCTAAACTATTTACCCCTGGACAAAATAAGTACTAAACCCCTGCAGTGGTGAGGGAGCTCATTGCAATGATAGTTTTTCTTGAAGTTCAGGTTTGAAGTCATCCCTGCATCACCATAAAGCTAAAGCATAATACATATTTACTGTAGTAAAACTACTAATCTATCTACTAATTTTTGCAATCACCAAAAGAACATGTAATAGCTAGATGGATTAACCCTCTTGATAATTGTGTTGTCCTTGTTACTGCCTTACAGAACATTGTTTAATGGATTCCAGCACATCCTATTCGCAATGGCAAGCTCTTACCACCCTATTCTTTTTTAATTCTATTCCCAAATAAGCTAAAACAAATGCATTGATTTTTATAACAAAGGTAAATTTAGGAGAAGGGTCATGATGAAAGGTATGTAACATGTAATTCTATATAGTGATATATATTGCTGGTTCTAATGTATCTGAGAATTATACCACAAGAGTGTTAAAATCTTCTTCATGCCAATTGTGAAAAGGAAACTTTGCTTTCATCCATAAAGATGTTCTATTTTAGTGAAATTATTCTGAATATACATATAATGTAAACATCTCTAGTCTGTAATGTCACTAAATATGAGTCTTTGAAGTTGTGTTGCTTACAGCTTCAAGGTATATTCATGAAAAAAATAGAATTTAGGAAACTTGGAAGATTATAGGAAATGAAAATGTATAGCTGACAATCCTCTGTAATATGTAAGGAATAAATAGCAAACAAATGAGTTTAAATATCGCAATTCTTACAATTTGTATAATGCAAATTATTACTATAATTAGGATTATATTTTAGTTATAGCTCTGCAGACACCTAAACTGAATGATGCTCAATAGTAAAGGGTAAAGAAATTTGTGTAGGCTGCCATTGGTGTTACAAGTAGAAAAACTAGTTCCTGTAAAAAAAAAAAAACAATACCAATTTTCATCTAATACCTCCATTCCTTTACCTAAAAGTGTAATTCTATTTACCAATAATCAGTTTTGTGAAGGTAAAGAGAAAGCAAAAGGAGATTTTTTTTTAGTTAGATAAGATTCATAAGTGAGGTTATACATCAGATTAATAGAAGTAGCTTTTATGGAAAACAATAGATCTACAAACTTTACCCTTTAGGGTAAATGTACCCTATTACAAATCAAAGCCAACCCTATAAAAACAAGTTTTATACACTTTTTAGTGGAGCCTGTCGCATACTGCTAATCAGTGGCCTTTGTTCGATGTTTGGGATATCCTAAATCTAAATACCATTTAGTCATCTAGGTAGAAATTTTGGTAGTTTATTCTGGTCTCAAAGGAGTCAGTAGACTAGTATCAAATAACATGGAAAGGCCACCAATAGTCTAAGTATATACTATATAGTCTAAGTCTATGTCGTGTTAATAGGATGAAAATGTTTACAGCAGTGGAAGGGCTATTTTATGCAGATTGTAAGACAACAAGACAACTTTCAGCTCTGTGGGTTTTTTAAACCCATTGTTAACATTTTATTCGAAACACTGAGGAAAAATTATTAAACTAGCAATACCAAACATTGACCAAGCATACCTCAACTGGTGTAAGCTTAGCCGAGACCATTACTCATGCTTTGGTCTACGTTCAAAAAACACATGCATTTTGTTATGGCCTGTATATTAACTGTGCATTTATCTGTTTGTCCAGAGTTCAACCCTAAAGCAAATTGTTATCATGGAGACCACCAATATGGACCTGAAAAGAACATATCCTCATAGGCACATATCCTCTAACCTATGCCTGCTGCCTAACATTAAAACAAAAAGCATTAAAAATTGATGTGCCATATGGACCACCACAAGACAGAGCCCAGGTCATTTGTCAGAGTAAAGGGTTCCCCCAGCTGCTTGCAGGGGATGAGTAGTTCTATGGATTGCCCTCAAGACCTGGGGCTTCATTGGTTTTTAGGGAGTTATAGAAGGAAATGCGTAGTGAATGGACGTGGAAGTGTTGGCTGATTTTAACACAGCGGGACACAGCGGGACACAGCGGGAAGTTGAGGACTGTGGTTTGAATATCTGAGATCTATTGGGTCACCTGCAAGGAATAGGAAGAAAGGACTTTCCTTTGTGGGGATACCTCAGTAGCCTTTAAGACTATTTTGGCTTGCCAGAGATGAAGTGTTCCAGCCATTAGGTGTAGTAGCATGTGCAGTAATAGAGTATAAAAGGATTTTGTTTAAATAATTGCTGCTGGGGTGTAAGTATCTGATTCAGACTAAGAACGCAACTTTGACTGTTTTTAATACCTGTCTGTCACTATATTGGCTAATATAAAGCAGTACTGATCCTGAATTTACCCAGCAACAGATGTAATGTGTAGGTCAGGAGGCTTGCAATTAATTTGTGCCGCCAGCCTGGAATCTCCCTTGCAATGGCTCTTTGTGCTGATCCTACGCCAACATATTACCCAGCACTTTACAAAGCCCATAATCATGTCACTAATTGGCCATCAAAGGGGCTCACAAACTAATGTCCCCACTATAGTCATATGTCATTAACACACACGCTAAGGTCAATTTGGGTGAAGCCAATTAACCTAACTGCATGTTTTTGGAATGTTGGAGGAAACCGGAGTACCCAGAGGAAACCCACATTTTTTAAATGGCAGCACCCCAACAATTCACTCTCAGCATTTCTGAAGTGTTTTTCTCACAGGTTAGGTAGGATTTTGGCAAAGTGGCAAAGTTCTTATTTCAGTTTGGATATCACTAATCTTTCTAACTGCTGTTTTATATTGCACTGTGTCAGTAAATTATTCTGCTTTTATTGTTTGTGAATTCTACTGTAAACCTATTTTACCTACATAAAGACTATTACTAGCTTGTTTAATAAAGTACAAAGCCATTGGTATACTACGGTAGGTATTGTCAGGTGAATTTAAAGCATGGGTCATGCTGGTAAGGGATGACAAAACAAACCAGCAGCTCCAATGTATAAGGTGCTACACACATGTATAGCCAGCTTTATTACTGCTAAAGCCTGAAATGAATGTCTACTGGTTCTAAAAATGAAACTCAAGCCAAACTTTAAACATGGAATCACCAAGGATGAATTCGTTGCACTTGGATCACCTGTAGAGAGGTCTGATTACAGCTAAACATACAATACATGATAAATGGTAAATGGCCATCAAACAGACTGCATCCATACAGTGACAGAAGCAATCCATTTGAAGGGACGGTTAATTTCCCTAAGGCAACGTGCAATTCATTCTAGAGTAATTTATACTTAGAAACCAAAAATTGTAAATACATCTTCAATGTATTCTGTTTTCTAAAAATAATCCTCCCCTTTTGTAAATGTCAAATGGAACTCTCATTTAAACTGTTACCTTGAGTAAAATATCAATAGATGGGAATTTTAATTGATTTAATTCAACCGCAATCTAAGCAAGCACAAAGGTTATAGACAGGGAGCACCATTCTATTGTAATGATATAAAATGTGTAGTCAGGCAGTCAATGGAATAAAACAGGCGACTTGGAAGCATTACAGTGTGAAGAGAGAAAAAAAACATGAATTTTAAGTGTGTACATGAACCCTCTTCTTCATTTAAGCAGAATAACATTCACAGACCCACACTGCTCTTAGTATTTATGGGAAAAATCTTTCAACATTCTAAAAAATGAAACTCGCAAATCTACATTTGCTTCTTTTTACACATTTTTTAAAGCTGCTTTTTCTTCTTCTTTTAATTCCTTTTAATTTCTTTGGCTCACACAGGGGGCTAGGCTGTTTCTCCAGTTCAGCATGAAAGGTCTTAAACAGTAGTAAAAATGTGTTATTTTCCTATGAAATGAGACTGGATTATACATTGTACAGTGTGCAAATTTACAAATTCTATAACAAATGCTGTAATCTTGTTTTCTAGCTAAAAGCTCTTGAATCGTGTCCTAGTTTCTTTTTCGATTTATCAATGGTAAGATCAGCATTTTGCATCTTAAGAAGAGTTTGAAATATGGTTTATATTTGGAAAGCTTCTTGCTTTACATTAGACGAGTTTTCATATTTTCATGCAAAACATAGAAGGTTTGTTATGTATGTATGTATGAGAAGAGAACATTGTTAGGTTCGGGTTCATTGCAGCCAGACCAAGAAAATGGGATAGCGGAAGATGGACAAAGATGTTGGAATATTAGCATATTTACGCATTTGTCCCAGTATTCCATGAAAACTATTTAGAATTATACTACACATTGTGGTGGAAATTTGTCCTCATGCAAAAAAACATTTTCTGAATAATTGTACCACATAAAAGCAATAGATCAGTAGATAAATAGATGGATGATGGATAGAATCCTGACTTTTTACAGGTAATCTAAAACAGTAAGTGGCTGCTGACTTTAATCTTAGACTTAAAGTCAGACTTGTAAGACAAAAAAAATTGGTGACTGAATTCAGGATCCTTGGAATGTTGTTGCATCTATTTGGCATTGCAATGGCTGCAGTAGTAGGACCAAATGGGACTTCTGGTGGGGATACAGTATCTTACCATGTGAATCTCCAAGTCATAAACCCAGCATGAGATTCAGCTTGCCCCAAACCACCGAGAAAGAAATGATCTGTTTACTTTTGGCCCCATATTTGGGTTAGCACACTGAATATACTGGGCCTGATTTTTAAAAGCTCTTCAAGACTGGAGAGGATACACTTTTATCAGTGAAACTGGGTGATTCAGCAAACCTGAAGTGTGTCAGTTCCAGGATTGAAAACATTTGCTAACAAATAGAAAATTACTTTTAATAAATCCATTCCAGGCTTGCCTTGGAGAGCTTTAATAAATCAGGCTCATTACACCAAGTTAGCTTTAATAACAAGCCAACGTGCATTTAAAAGATAAGGCACTGTGGTCCTGACACCATCACCTAACATAGAGAGTCATAGATGCTTATTAGACTGCAGTCACAGCACTATATGCCTATATGAAGTGGTGACTTAGTACCTGTTTTATTATCTGAATCCTGACTTAGAATGTTGCTCCATTTCAATTGGAATCAGATGGATTTAAAGTTTCCTACTCCGCGCACCTCTAGTCCAAGCTACTCCAAGCACCTGTACTGTGATATACAGACCCAGCATATAATTCAAATAGCCACAAACCACACTAGATAAATGATCTCTTTGTATTTCTATTATTTAAGGTCAGTGCACTGAATGTATCACCACCCATGGAGAGCCATAGATGCCTATTAGAGCACATCTGAATGTGCATTGGTGACTATGCACCTTTTAAAAAACAAAAAACAAAAAAAAAAAAACCCCAAATTCTGACTCAGAATGACAAGACTCCAGTCCAATCAAAAACACCTATTATAAACATATGTTTACTCAACACATCAATCTCTAAATCTAAACCCAACATGATTCAGCTTGGCATAAACCACACAGAAAAAATGATCTCTTTGCTTGTGATATTATT
Source organism: Pyxicephalus adspersus (assembly GCF_032062135.1). NCBI lineage: Eukaryota > Metazoa > Chordata > Amphibia > Anura > Pyxicephalidae > Pyxicephalus > Pyxicephalus adspersus. The sequence goes on along the minus strand of NC_092860.1, from coordinate 131,950,442 downwards.
TTAGGGTTAATGCAAGGAATATATTACACCAAGTTAACTTTATTAACAAGCCAGAGTGCATCCAGAAAATGGGGGACTGTAGGACTGACACCATCACCTTCCATGGAGAGCCATATATGCTTATTAGACTGTGGTCATGACACATCTGGAATCACCAATATCCAATGGTGCCTAAGCACTGTAACATATGCAATAATCTCAAAATATGTCTAAACCTAAGAATAAACCCAATAATGTAACAACCCGATTCCTGTGCTAGCATGAAAGTGCTCATGCGTACTGTATCTTTGGGGGAACAACACTTTTGGGCTGAACGCAGCTAATTTGAATTACAGATCACCTGTAAAAGAGAAGAAACTGGCAAGACTGATAACACTGTTTTAGAAGCACATAGAGTTACAAGTCCATTGGATTTCATGCATGATCAACAGGAGTTTTTCTGCACTTGCATCAATTAAAAGAGGCAAAACATGGGAAACCATGTATGCATTGCAGTTTTTCTGAATATATTGTAGTTTTCTCACCAATAAGTGGACTTTGGGGTCTGATTATAAAGCAGTGAATTTGACATTGACTAAAACTTAGTGGAGAAGTTTCTCCACCAAGCAATATCAGATCTGTTTTATAAATTGAGCCCTTTAACTCAACCCATTTATGAAAGGCGATATCATGTCCCTTGTACATATGTACATATGAGTCAATACAGGACTATGGGATTTCATTCAAAATAGCTGTATGGGATCAGCAATTACTGAAATATTCCTCTTGCACTCAAAACGGTTACACCATAAATGGCAGATCATCTTGCCAGTAGGACTGTTCAAAGGCACTGCGGGATGCCTGTTTAAGCTATTGATGGTTGAGAACAGAGCACAATAAAATGTTTGGCATTATAGAAAATGTTAGCACAGCATTAAGCATCTCTGTTTCTATACAGACATTTACACATGCATTTGTGAATGTTATTATTTTGTATAGTGCAGCTGTTTTATACAACATAAAAATATATTTGTGGTGGAATTGAGCTTTGAGACTTCAGGTCTTTTTTAGCATTTATAAATAGCAGCTGAAAGTTATCTCAAGTTATGCCCTGTCTTGTAGAACTTCACCATCTACATAATAATTTAGTATAATGCATAAGTTTGTCAAGCAATCTGCAATTCTGCTAGAAGCAATGCTTGTACATTCTGTTACTGCTCAGGGGAACTCTCCTAAAGTTACTTCACTGTAACATTTATTGTATTGTACATTACCAAAGAATGTCACAAAGTCAGAGCACTGAGCCATGTTCCCAAATCAGCATGGCACATCAGCTTGTTGTCAGTCACCCAGCCAGTCAGTCAATGAAATGTCCATGTATTCTGTTCCACTATTAATACGGCTGTCTTATAGTAGGGCTCTTCACATCTGCTGTATCTGTTACATCTATATACTGCGTTTGTGTGCTCTTCATTGCACAGTATTAATTATTGTTGATCGTTAGTGATCAGTTCGAGTCACAGTTCAGTAACAACTTGGGTGGGTGAGGTTGCGGGGCAGTTATCGCTTCCATAGACCAGTGAACGGCTACCCTAGGGGAATATGCTACATACAGAACCTGATTTTTTAAGGCTCTCCAAGATTGGAAAGAATGGGAAAACCTGGGTGATCCAATAAACCTAGGATGGATTCCTTAAAAAATTTTTGCTTTCAGATGGCAAATGTTTTAAATCCTGGACTGGATCTGTTCCAAGTTTGCTGGATTTCCTACGTTCTCCCATGGAAGTTTATCTTCTCCAGTTGGGGAACTTTAATAAATCAGGCCCAAAGCATCTACCTTTGGTATCCCAGTAAAGAATAAATGGGGGAGGCAGTAAACTATTCAATACCGCTCAGTGCCACCTGCCGTCAAATCTGTACACACTGGTGCTTTATGAACCAGCACTGCAGTACAAGCAGCCAGGGAGGCTGGCAAGGTGCCAGGCACCAGGAATTGCACTGGAGTGCTTGTTCCCGACACAGGTTTGAACCCTTACTCTACAGACAGGATACTTGGCACAATTATCTTCTATAGGTGAGGGGAGAGAAAAAGAATAGGAGACACTTTACAGAGGAACCGGTTCTTTAGTAATCCAACACGTCAGATCATCTGACATCTGTACACATACTTTTTTTTTTGGACTTTAAGCAAAAACAATCATTTTGGTTGATGAAAAGCTGGTGTGTGTACTGAGCTTTAATATGCACTCAGATATATAAATTAATGAACCTTTACACGGGGATAATAGTTTGTGATTTCAGCCACATCACTATAATTTTCAAATCTCATTGCTGGAAAACTTTGTTTTCCTTAAAAAAATATTGACCTGTGCTATGGTGTCCTAGCTTTGTGAATCCATAGCTTATTCATTAAGCTAGCATTCATCTTTCTTTTTAACCAGGTGATTGTGACTTTAAAATCCCATTCAGCTTAGATAAAATCAGTTTTAAAAATTAGGATCTGCACGTTGGTGTTTCTCGATTATTGGAGCCTATATTGGTGAGCAGATAGGCTTGAATAACAGCAAAATTAGTAAATTGCAATTGTTTTTATTTTCTTAAAAATATACAGGAAGATCTGTCTATCCCCAATAGAAGAAACCAATTCATAAATTATGATTTACTGGATTTCTTAATTGTGGGATTCTCTGTGGATCAGACAGATCTTTATGGAAATATTCAGGCATATAGAAAACCAATGAATCAGCAATATTTCCGATTCATAGAAGATGGAAGAACTACTTACATGATAAAGCATGTACATATTTTACATTTTTTTTAAAGAAAAGGTTACGTAATTTGCAGCATTGCCATCTGATTTAATAGGGAGGTTTAAAGGATAGGACTTGTGGCATATGAATCAATGGTTTCATGCAGTTGTGTTCTGTCAATGTCAGAATGTGGAATAATTAAGAAGCAGAGTTGGTCTGGATAGATTTCAGTATCACTTCAATCTGAAGTAGACAAGGCTTTTTTGTCTTTGTCCTGTAGACTTGTATAATTTTATTTGTGTCTCTGACCTAGATATGAATGTTTATCCATTACCATTTATTACAGAGAAATATGGCAAAGAAAATTTACTTTTTTCTGTTACTAAAGCATAGAAATATACAGATTTGACATTATAAACAATATTCCTTTACCTTTCTTTCTATTAATCAGGTTACTGTCCTACTAGTTTTATTATTTCTGCTCTTGAACTTCTATGTAATCTGACAATTTTTGTGATCAGTGGTATACTGTGATTGGTTGGAGATCACAAAACACTGCACTAGCATGTGCAAGTTTCTTCTCTTCTAATAATTTTTGCAGGGTAGAAAGATCTTTTCAGATGTATTTCTATTATTTGTACCCATAACTTGATGCATCCATACAACCTATGTACTTTCAATTGAATTTTACTTTAAAAGTATGAATGATCTTTTTACAACTGATCTGAACCTCCAATAGGTAATATATTGGCACTTTATAAATACTGTGTAATAATAGTAATGAGAAATCTCTATCTTGAAGTTTCAGATAATTGTAACATCTGACATAAGTTCTAACTTTTCTTCATTCTATCCATAAGGTAAAAAAAAAATGTTTTTAAGTATGCATATTCTTTATGTTCTCTCACATTAGGGATGACCGAGCGAGTTTTTAAAACTCGATCTCGCGGCAAATTCGGCCGTTCTCACTTACCGAAATTGTAAGCAAGAACGGTCGGTGTAAATTTGCCAATCAAGATCGAATTTAAAAAAAAAAAGATTGCAGGTTGTGCTGATCATTAAATGCAGCCAGGGCCCAAATTTCACGGACCCATCGGAAGTTCGAGGAAATGTTTGCCAGAATGCCGGAGGCATCCTATGACTTTCTTTAGTCACACCCCACTCAAAATAAGAGTTTAAATTTGGCTATGACCCTCCAAAAAAAGAATCAAATTTTACTTTAATATACTAAAGCTGCGTACACACTTGCAATTTTTGTCGTTGGAAAGGATCTTTCACGATCCTTTCCAACGACAAGAGACTGCACGATGCATGAACGGTGCTGTACATACAGCACCGTTCATGCTCTATGGAGAGGGGAGGGGGAGAGCGACTGAGCGGCACCCTGCTGCGCGCTCTCCCCTTCCCTTTCATTAGGATCGGTTGTCGTCCATTGTCCGTGGATCCGGCAGGACGGTCGTTCGGACGATGGACGACACCGACTGTACACACGGCAGATTTTCGCCTGATATTTGGCCGATGCCGATTATCGGACGATAAAAATCTGCCGTGTGTACGTAGCTTAAATGATCGCTATAAAAACTGCACAGCTCTCATACCTGGATAAAAAAAACTTTATTTCTTCTTTCCTTTTTTTTAACTTTAATAAGGTTATTTTGGCTGCAGCTGTCCTCAAAAAAAAGGTAATGTCTGTACAGAGTAAGTAAATGCTCTCTGCAGGTATACAAAATAGTAAGACATTTCAGTAGTGCCAAATAACTGCCATAAGTCAACATTTTAGTCAGAGTCAAATATTTGTCTTTATAATTACAAGGCTTTGTAAGTAACAAGAAGATCTTTGACTTTTAAAAGTTCACGGAGATCTGTGAATACATATTAATACATCACTGTCCTCTTTGCTATTAGGTCAAGTTCTAATTTAACATTTTATAGAACAGTGTGAGCATCTCAGTTTTTGTCTTGGTCACAAATAAATGTATAAGGTGTCATGGGACCCAGGTAATGGTGCTGAAAAGATGTCCATACCTATAAAGAGTAAAAGTGGAGCATTTTTATCACCAAACTGGAGCATTTCCATATACAGAAGAACAATATTTGCTTATTGGGTCCTGTCCTAATTTATTAGACCAGTGGCATCACAGATTATGTACCACTTATTATTAAACAATACAGGGATTACTTAATTTAGGTAGCTCCAAAGTTCAGCAAGGAAGTGGCAGAGTCTGGCCTCCAGAATAGAGGTGAAAGCAGAACTAAACCTTTGAATGAAAAAATTAGTTGAGTGGACAAGTTTTTTACTGCAGAATGGACCAGCTGTGTCTCTGGAACAATACAAGGTTACCTGTCCATTGTTATTGTTCTCTTAAATGTACACTGAGTTTTTTAGGACAGTGGTGGCCAACCTTTCTGACCTCACAGACCACTAAATTTACGGACTGTGGGTGGCGCATGTGGGGGGAGCTGTGTATCACTCAAAGGGAAGAAACTTCCCCCATAGTGATGTCATAATGCCAGAACCCACCCACTCTCCCAACGCAGGTCTGAGCCTGCTATGGGAGAGTGGGCAGAATGTGTCCAGAGACACGACATGCCCACCACCCTGAGCCTGCGATCCATACAGGGGACATGGTCTGTGGCTCTGCTGGTTAGCCCCCAAGCGGGGTCAGGAGAAGGACCAGTCACAGCCGTGGACCACCAAAATTTTATTGCGGACCACTGATGACTCGCGTGGTTTAGGGGATCACAGCTGACTGCTGGGAATGAATTAATCCCCTTGTGCATACTTGGGAGTTAAATCATTCCAATCAAAATGGTGGCCAATCAAAATGGTAAAAAGATCCTGAACCCAAAAGATGGCCAGGTATAGAAGTTGGATGAAGATGCGAATAAAAAGTGGAGGAAGAGGTGAGATTAGATACAAAAATGTGAACTGAACTGGCAGGTACATTTGTTTTATTGAAGAAAAGACATAGCTGGAGCATGTCAACGTCTTTTTTAAAGGTTCATTGTTCTCGGGATGGAGAATATTTTGAAACAAGAAATTCAGGATAAACAATAGCCGCTGGACTAAAGGTTGGCTCCATTTATATTTATGATCTGTTACAATCTGTCAGCTGACAGATATTTATGACGGTTTCAGTGTGTGCTAAGTTCAGTGTGTATATGCAACACAATATTCATTAAAACTGTTAATGTTGAACTTGAAAAATGAGAAGGACTATGTATTAAAGGAACAATTGGCCTAATTGATGAAATGAAAACATTCAAGTCATTTCATAAGATAGACAAACATGATTGGGAATGTATACAGGGTGGATTTACTGGAATTATTACAGTTCATTTTTCATTAGAATATTGACACAGAAGTTGTGAACACATGACTGTTTTTTTTTTCCCCAAAAAAGTTTCCTTGTAATGTCATATGCTTTAAATGGCAACAGACTTCACAACTATTTCAATTTCACCAAAATAATTTTTTTTATCTCTAATCTAATTCATAATCGAAGATCAGTAAATTAAAAATACATGTTTTTATATAAATACATTTTTACGTAAAAGATCTAATAACATAATTCAAAAATGTTGTCAAATATTTACTTTTCTATTGTATTTACATTTGACAGAAAGGTAAGAGCAAGCAAAAGTGCCCACTAGCAGTTTATCAAGTTTGATGGTGCTACTCCTAAATAGTCATTCTTAAACAATATTTTCAACAGATTATTGTTTATTTATTCACTACCCATTAATCTGAATTACAAAAAAAAGATTATTTTATTGTACTATGCTCAGAAAACAGACATAGAAAACCAATTGGAATATTACATTGTTTTTTTTCAGTTCAATATGCAATGGAATCTAATGTGGTTAAATAGGCGTACTTTGTATGAAAAATGACTGATGACTGATTAAAAAGAAAGCCAAAATGTCACTAGTACCACTCATGCATTATTTATATCCAGAAAAGAAAACAAAATGTTTCAGAAAAAAAAAGGCGGGTAATTTATTCAAAGTGCCTTTTATACATTGACATACGTTGCCATAGTCTCTATGTTCTTTTGCTGCATTTGCCAAGCGCAGTAAATATTTCATATTGCAGAAATTACTGTCTCGTATTTCTTCATTAGTCAGAGAGCTGGGTTTGATACATGTATGCCATAGTCATTGTTCTTCTTCTTTGATGACTGTCAGGATTCTTTCACTGGATAGTGAGAAGGAAAATCAATGCATGTGCAAGTGTACATTTTACATGATGCATTAAAAATGTATTTGAACAGAAAATACATTTAATTATTTTAATATAATATTCACCTATGTAATATTACATTTTTATTGGGCATGTTGGTAAAACAAATGTAGCAATAGCATTAAAAAAATGTAAGAAAAACATCCTGAAGAAGAAGAGGTAGGTGTGCAAACAAGGTTAACGTAAGGGTGTTAAAGCGTTAGAATGAGTATATGACTAATGCGCTCCTTGGTGTTGGGGTTAGATTTAGGATTAGCAAAAGTTATAGTGTCGGGGATAGAGATAGAGAGTTACTAAAAAGATTAGAATGAGGATTAGGGAACGAGTTAATCAGAGGGTTAGTATGAGGGTTACATGGTTGGATAAGTGAAAGGGACACAGAAGACCAGTCTTTCATTTTAACATAGAGGAACCCTGGAAATAACTTTGAGGTCTTCAGGGAACCCCTTCTATTTCACCAATTAGTGTGGTGGACACTGAGAAGAATGCTTTATACATTGTTGGTCGGTGAGAAGAATAGCTGGATAGCCAAAAAAATAATTGGGGGTTACTTAAAATGACCTGAGGGAGAACACTGCTCCTTGCTCAAGGAACCTCTTGTATCCTGTAGAAGAACCTTGGTTGAGAAATTCTGGGATAGACTGGGGATCAGTAAAAGGGTTACACAGGGTTATACAGGTAGTCCCCGGTTTACATACAAGATAGGGACTGTAGGTTTGTTTTTAATTTGAATTTGTATGAAAGTCGGAACAGGTAAATTATTTTAATAAATGCAATTAGGACAGATGTTTATCTCAACATATTATTGGGCAGCCTGGTGTCAGTTATTGTATAAAATAGTTAATAACACACAAAGAAAAAAAAAAAAAAAATGTATGGAGCCCAGCAATTCATTATATGCAAAAACGATATATGCAAAACGAAACAACTGCAGAGTTTTTCTTGGTCTTTTATAAGTTACAAGAGCTTGCAAAGGAGCTCAGTCCTTAGGATCACCCACAACCTCAGCTGTGTTTGGCAAAAGATTTCTTCTGCAAGTCATGCAAACCGCCCCCTCCCCCCATCAAGCCTTCGTCCTGCACACTTGTGTGCAGGGGCTGAGCAGGGAAGCCCCGTTCGTATCTAGGAGTTGTCCATATGTCGGATAACCCTAACTCTGGGACTACCTGTACTATGGGTTAGTATGAGGATTACATGGAGAGATAGTGTAACAGTTATTGTTTGAGTTATAAGAAGAATTATAATGAAGATCAGTGTTGGGGGTTACAGAGAGGATTGAGGATTATTGTGAGAGTAAATTATAATGTTCCTGTAACATAAATGCATGTTTTTTAGACATGGGAGGAACCTGAAAACTCCATGCAGATAGTGTCCTGGCCGAGATTTGAACATGTTGCAAAGGCCAAAGTGCTAACCTCTAAGTCACCGTGCTGCCCATCAGATTATTTATTTTTGTTTTAAAGTCCTGTTAGTCTTTTGCTGTTTATTATTTTTTTATTGGACTATCACTCTCAGCCAGAGGTAGCTTGTAGGGCAAGAGCAGCCACTGTGCCTTGTACAGTCCAGACTTTCACCATATGAGTGATGATATTTTTGTGTTCAGGCAGACTTCTAAAGTTAACTTTTGCACCAGGTTTTACCAACTGAGATCTAAGAATTGCTGGGGTTGAGAGTGGGTAATAGAATAAACAATCTCTTTATACAGATAATCTTAAGTTCATTTTAGACTTTTATTTGAGGGCAGCATCCTACTGAAGACTAAATTGTGCCCCCAACCACACCCATTCAATTTAATATGGGCAGTTGGGAATCATTTTGTGCACGCTTTTGCACTTGGCTGTTGCTGCAGTTGCAATGGATGTCAGCATGGTTCCCAGTTTTTATTGTGGTTGGAGGGTAATCCTGTGTTAAGGATTTTCTTTATTAATTAAATAGAGGTTAGGCAGCCTTTGGTCTATGTATCACTGTTAGTGCAAGCTTTTAGTAATGTGGACAATAACACTGTGAGTCTGATTTATCAAAGCTCTCTGACTGTAGAGGATAGACTATTATCAGTGAACCTGGGTGATCCAGCAAACTGGAGATTGTCTGCACACCCAAGACTTCATGAGTGATTTCAGCTGTTCAGAGGTCCACCAATGTTACAATTTGTTTAACAGGTACGTTTGTTTAAATACATTTTTAAGTACATTTAAGTAGTTTTAAGTACATTTTCAGGTTGTCTCTTTTTTAAAAAAAAATTCTGCAGAAGTACAAAAAGTACTTTCTATAATGAACCAACAACATCTCGCCTTTGCTGCACTGAAGGCAATACCAGTATTGTCAGTTCTCCCTTCTGGGCTCCCCTTATTACTAATATTATTATTATGGGGATGAAGAAAGGTCTAGACGTTCTATTTTCCAGAAGAGGAAAACACAGGCAAGGCTTACAATACTCTTTTCAGAGTAACACTGGATTTCAAAATTATAAAATCATAAGATATTTTTTACTTGCAATCTCCCTTCTGCAATAAAATAAACTTTGCCTGTTCACAATTTTTTAATTGCAAACACTGTGCATTGTTGTGGGCAATGGCATCTATACTCGGGCTTCTTCTGGGTTCTGTATCTTTGGCCATCTTGATTGGCCATGCTGAAATGACGTAACTCCTGCACATGCAGCATACCAGCATGCTACCATGAGCTGCTCATGCATAGCTTAGCGTGCTTGAAAAAAAAAAGAATGCAATCAGGCAGGTAAGTAAGTAAGCCTATGCCTTCCACAATAAAAATTCTGCCTGATTCTGGAAAAGTCTGCCTGATCGCAGGATTTGTAATTGCAGAAGTATAGTTCTGCTTGTAATTGTGTTTTTTCTTCAATTTCACAATTTGTAATTTGTTATATTGAATGCTAAATTGGAGAACTATTTGGACTATGAAATCAGGCTTCATTAATAATTTCTGTTCTACAATTCAAAAACATACAAGGGAATGACTTGTACAGGTTTACACGGGGGGGGGGGGGGTCAATGGAGAGGGCAATTACATGAGGTCTTTGTAATTTGAAATCTTAGGCACCCTTTAGAAGTGGTTGGATGACTAGACTATGTCTATTTCTATGCAATTCTAGGTCAGGTAGAAAAGTCTCAATTATGATGTTTCGGCTATGTGTTTATGTATTTAGAAGTGCTGCCCTTTAATTTATTTTTGCTTTCATTTTGGTGCCTAGAATGCTATAAATGCCCTATTTAGCAATTCACGATTTCAGTTTAAAAGTTTACATTTTATTTTTAGGCTACCGAGCATAAGTTTGTATAAAAATTTTGAGCACTAGTCAGCAGCACCCTGCACTAAGCACCAATTGACCGCTCTGTGTTATTAATTTGCTTACTCTAGTGTTCTACAGACCACCTGTCTCAAAATGCTGACTTCATGCTTTAAAAGAATTGCTTCATACAAAGATTGCAATTTCCATGTAATCAATTTAAAAAGAACGTTTAAAGTAAAAAGCTTTATAAGCATTATGATTTACTTAGAATAAAGAGTATTCCCTCCAAGTATTTCTTACATCCACTGAAGTCTGTATGCAGGAAACAACTTAGGCAAATTAGAATGCGCTACATATGTGGCTTTTTGTGAAGGAAACTGAATAACAAAACGTTACAGAATAGTTGTAATAAAACATATTTTCGAGAGATAATTAAAGACAACTTGCAGTAAAACTGTAAATAGGTTTTATTTTTTTCCAACAAAAAGCTTTAATAAAGTATGAATCGAAAATCAGTGCAATAATGCACAAAATTCAAAATACAATCACATAGACAAACATACAAGATATAAGAATAACACTTCATAGGGTTATACAAAGATGAATATAAACGAAAGGGGGAAATTGGAACAACGTAATCACCCTGCAGAAAAAAAATCACCCACAAAAGAAGTATTTCAAAGACCTGAAACTAGGGAAAATATACCCTAAGAATACACAGTAACTCAATAAGGCACCTCAAGATTGGGCAAAAGGAAGGGGATTAAATCTGTTTTTTTAGGGAAAAATTAAAGTTCCCCCATTGTTTGGAAAGGGATTTTGTGTAGTATTACAACAATATGCATCTAATAAAAAAATCAATATAATTTATTGTCAGACATTATTCTAAAAACTAAGAACTTTATAAAACACAAAAAAACAAACATAATATGTTAAAAGATCTTTTGATACATAGCATAACAAGACATGTGTCTCCTCAATCACATACAGGATATTGTTTTTCTTTCAGAATCTTTTTTTTCTAGATTTTCCTCCTTTAAAATTGGGTGCGTCTTATATTCCGGAGCGTCTTATATGGCGAAAAATACGAGTTATTCAAATTTGGGATGTGGTTTATTAAGATATACTGATCACTGATTTTCCAAAAGTAATTTAAAAGGAAGGGGATTACTGAAGTAGAGGGAAGTACAAAGAAAAGGGCATAATTCAGGCATGTTGACTTCTAGAATTGGTGGGGTCATATAACCCAGAAATGAGGTAGACCAAATACAGGTAGTCCACGGGTTACATACCAGATATGGGCTGTAGGTTTGTTCTTCAGTTGAATTTGTATGTAAGTCAGAACATGTACAATATTTTAATAAATGTAATAGGACAGATGTTTGTCTCAAAATATTATTAGGCAGTGCGGTGTCAGTTACTTTATAAAATCCTCACTATGAGTTAATCACAAACAAAACAAAGCAAAAAAAATCTTTATGGAGCCTAGACATTCAATAACATTCAATGGAGCAAGCTGTGCTTTGATATCCAAAAAGAAACAACTGTAGAGTTTGTTCTTCTTCCCATGACAGCACCATAGAAAAAGAATAGGAGTGGCAGTAAGTGGTTTATTTTCACTCACTTCCACCCACTGTAGAATTTGCAGATGTTGGTTCTTTAAGAACCAGTTTGGCTGTGCAAGTAACCATGAGGCTGACAAGCCGCTTGATTTCTTGAACCTGCCTTAATTGATCAGAGTCCCCAAAATGTTAGTAAAGCAAACCTGTCATAAATAAAATAGGGAGTCTTCTTAACACGGGGGAACCCATTGTGTTAAGAAGACTCATATCCACACCCCACAGTACATTAGTATGGTAGTCAGTTGGAAGAATGCCTTCTTCATTGCTGGCAGTGGGAAGAATGTCACCCTTTACAGATAGCCGACAAGATCACTGGTGTGACCTAAACTGATCTCAGAGTCACACACTGTAGCTCCTCTGGAGAAACCCTGGTTGAGAAACACTGTGCTTCTGCATAGACCCTTTGTTGGGAAGCAAGTGACCCTAAGTAAAGTAATTTCCCTGGATGGTAATTCTCCTCTGCTGTCGTGATTCAGCCAGAGCTCTAACCATGTTGGGATGGGTTGCCTAGTTTGGCAACTGACTGCTTCCTTCTGTTGGTTTGGAAAACTTCGGGAGAAGTAGAGCAGATCCCAAGTGAGGGATGTTTGTGTGCTTCTCCCATTTACTGAGGGTATTCCTCATTGGGTGGTATAAATATTCAGGGACAGCCTAAAAGAGAGAAATCCAGCCATCTTTTAGTAGCTGGAGAGACGTGTGTGATTGTGTCATCTCCAGCCAGGGCTTCAAGGTCCAGTAGGCCACTAAGCCTGAGACAGCCCAAATCCTATTCTCGTATGCAACTTAGTTACTCTTTGCCTTATCTCTATGCCTGAATTGTGTCTGTGCTGATTTACATTCCCTTTGCATTGGACTTCATAATGAAATTCTCTGTTACGTGTGACAGATTTAGGGTAGACCTCTAATCTCACTTTGACCTAATGGTCACATTTTGCTAGTTACTATTAAAAGCATTCATTTTAATATCATAAATTATTTACATCCAAATGTTCATGATTTGAATTTATAAACATACCAGCGCATTTAACAAGCACAGAGGTATTACAAAATACCATTTTAAAGCCTTTTATAAGTTATTTAAAGTCATACATAACTTGATAAAATAAACTATTTACAATTCATCATATAAGATGGAATCCCAAAAGTAACAACCTTGTAAAGCATTTTTTAGAGGGGTAATAATACTTTGAAGTAGATCCAGACTTGCAATCTGGTCATCCAGCACAGGTTTGACAACATCTGTTTGCAGAAAAAAAAATGGTTTGAATGCTTGTATTATAAAAGATATACCATATCTCTAAGGGGAATACAGGTTGACATTCAAAAATCCAGCCATCGATAATCCAGTTACTTTAGATTTCCACCATGGATTTCGGAGCGCATTTTTTGATTTTACACTGTTTTCTAGGGGTGCCTTTTATGTTTTGATGGCGCTGTACTCCAGAATCAGCTGTTGGGTCTTGCTTGCACATGCTTTCCTGCTTATTCCTTCTCATTTATTTGCTGCTGTATAGCCCCATTAGGGATTCAGCATCTATTTAAAGGACTGTACAGGTAGTCATTTTCTGGTAAATATATACACCATATATAACCATAAAAAATCAGACATTTTCGAAAATCAGGCACTCCTCAGGTTCGGAGGATGTTGGATTTTTGAATGTCAACCTGTACTAACAACAACAAGCACCTCAATATGACTAGGGATAGGGAAAGGTGTTGGTGGTACAGGTGGATCTTATTGTGGATAATGGACCAAGGCAATGTTATATTGCGCTATGGTGACTCAAGTGACAAATAGAAGCACATCTGCAGTATAGCAAGTAGGGTTGCAGCTAAAGACTGCAGGAAACCCAACCAGAGCACCTACAAAGAAAAAAATCCAGGTCACCTAACTTTAACACATGTCAATTATTCTTTAAAGCAGTAAACCATACAACAGTAGCACATACATACTGTGATGGGCATACCAGTACCATACATTGTCTTATTTCCTTCATTGGGAGACATGTAAAAATGTTTTCAGACACTTGCCTTATTTACCTAAATTAGACCTATCAATTTTTACTTTTTATAAATGAGTAGATAATCCTTTTATATAATGTAAAAATGTGGGTGTTTTTTTCTATTTATTACTTTAACGGAAATGTCTAATTCCTCTTCCTTTCCTCTCTCATATGTCATGTACCCCACAAGGCTTCAGGCTGCTGCTTCTATGCATGCCCAAGATTTTACAATTCTCTTTCTTTAAATTAGCTTTTATTCACCCTTTCTTAGCAACGGGACTACTTTTAAGAATCAAAACAAGTCTCCAAATGAAGTGAAGTCCATCCATCTAATTTTTTTCAAACTACTATCGTACAATTCAAAAAAAGTTAACCCAAGATAGAAAAGCCAGTATAATCTTATGTGACGTCTGCGTCATACACATTTTGATGAACATTAGACATAAAAACATGCTTGGTTCCTTCTTCAAATGCAATTTCTGTGAAGGCTAATCTCAAGGCTGATGCATGCATTCATGTATATTACCACTTGCAAGGACATTAATAATACTGACAGAAGTACATGTGCAAGCGCCCAGGATGTAATTTAAACATGGTTTAGTTGTGTGAGTTTATTTGTTGTTATAGCAAGTAAATAGATCATCTCTTGAAAAAAGTGAGCCTCTAAATGCAAATCCACTTTAATGTTAATATCACATACTATTTTCTTCAAGCCCACTTGTTATAACTAGTAATTATAAAAATTGCTTGCCTTGGGCTTTTGGCTTAGCCAATGACAAACTTATCCCTTTATTGGATCTGTCAGACTGAGTTAATTATCTTTATGATAATAGATGTGTCTTATCTCAAACAAAATAAATACCCTTGTAATTAGCTTTTTGGTCAGAATTTTAATTTATTTATAAAGCCTGTTCATTTTTTTTTTCTTTTCGTTTAGCAACAAAGTCCAAATTTAACAATCTTACTATTTACGATACCATTTACACAATACAATTAATCAATGTTTAATTAAACATTTCCATTAAAGTTTGAAGTTAAAAAGAAAACTTTTACTGATTTCATTTTTAAAATAATACAAAATCTATTTTAAGTGATTATAATAGTTATTGAAAGCATGTAAATATTTGTCAAACTGGAAAAACACCATGTTTTCTTTAAACTGGAATTCCACATATTGTTTTAAAAGTATTTTTTGTAATAATTTATAGGATCATTAAAGAATAACAAGTAAATTGCTAAAATGTAATTCTAAATATATCTCTTATATATATCATAATGTAATCATTTTAATTTAGGCAAATTATTATTGGATGAGGGCAAGTGAGGTTTTTTGTATTAGGTATAAAATATATTCAGCAAAATCCAAAAGGGATTTTCAAGTCCTACTAAATATTGTAGAGATGACTTTGTAGGTGTAATGTCATCAAAATAATAATGTTGTATGAATCATAATAATATTGTGTTTAGCTATGTGATTTTTAAACTTAGCTGCAAAAAAACATTACATCAATGTGTATACTTCACAATGATTTTAACAAACTTTGTCATAAATTCCGTATCTGTCTCTGGCCTGTGTAACATTATAGGCCTTTGCAGTAATTTCCCAAAATGAGCCATTATAGTAAAATTGCATCACTGTATTAACAATTCCCAATATCCCACAATCTACAGCTATACCTTTTGTTGTTAAAAGTGGCTCTTGAGTTCCAATCAACAGGAAAAATATATGGGATGCTGGGTCTACTTTAAAGTAAGTGCTAGATAGAAGGATCAGTCTATTCTAATTACATAATCAGCTCTATTTTTATAGTAAAGATAAGACTGTACTTTTAGCACCTCAACATACGTATGGAGAGTATATAACCAAAGATGAAAGGCTGTCTTCCAGAAGACCTAAGCATAGTGCTGGAGATGTCTGATATTTTCCTCAGGTTCTGCACTGAATTCTTGAAAAAGTAGTCAGTCAATCAAGACATAAGAGTTCTTCTTTACCCCATGTCTGTAGAAGGGAGTACAATTTGAATTTTTGACAGTTATTTTATCATATCTGTCCGCAGACTGAAATGAACACATAAACTACGAAAAGTCTTCTTGTGTTAACTAATCTACTTACCTGAATTTCAAGATGTTATAGACTGTATACATTTTTGGGCAAAATTTTACTTTGAAATCAATAAACAACACAAAAAGTTATATCACGACCATTCATTATATATATTCTTATTCTGTGGATTGTTGATTCTTATTCATGGATGTTTATTTCAATTTAGGATGTCCGGCATCTGGTCCCACGTCTTCCCGGTAACAATCCCTGAGTGCTCCGGGCGCTGCCATCTTTAGGTTCTCTTTTAGGATCTTCATTCTACGTCACCCGACCCAGGCGTGAGATCGGGTGACGTAGGATAAAAAAAATGCATGCGTGAGAATGGCAAATTTTTCTCTTTGAGCAAAAAGGCTCCTTCTGCGCAAGCCCGAGATGCTCAGGCATGCATAGAAAGAGTGCCAAAGTGCCTCCCGGGATGCCTGACGTAGTTATCCAGGGTGTTGCACTTAAAAAAAAAGGCAGAATTTTTACCCCACATAAAAGGGTTCTCTACCCTGTTATGTAAAGTGAAAATTCTGAGTATAGGTACGCTTTAACCCAAATCCACATGTTGATCGTTCTTGCAAACTCGTGTTTCTCCATTCGTATCCTTCAAATTTAAGTCTTCAATTATGGACCTGATTTGATTTATGGGTGCACAGAGGTTGCATTGATCTTTCTCCGATAGCCATGGGTACTGTGTTGTAGTTTATCAGCTTATCAGTAATGAAATGTAGTTTTCTCAGGCAAAGCAATTACTTATAAAATCTAAAGTCCACAGAATTATTCTTGTACAAGAAGCATTTATGATATCAGTTTGGCATGGTGGTATAAAGTGTGCATATTACCATTTGTATATTTTAAGCAAAAGATGTTTGTTCTGTACTGCTCATTGTGGAAACAGGTATGTTAGCCACTTTGATCACCGCAGTAATAAAAAAACACAGATTCCCAGTTCTAAGAAAGTCCATGTCACCCAGGCAGTGATACAGGCACTCAAAAATGGAAGATGCACCCTACTTTTCCTTTACACTCTAAATGAAGACAAGCATATAATAGGGTCTTGAATTTAGGTAATTAAAGTTGGCATTTAGGTGGCTTTTAACATGGCACGAAAGCATACACAATGGTTGAGGGGTTGAGGTTTATTAACATGGTTTGACTGTAGTTTCCTTTTTATGTATTCTTAACTGCCTGACATTGACCGCTTTTAATTCTTTACTAACGTATATATATATATATATATATATATTTATAATACAACCTAATAGTGGTTTAAACATTATCATTCTATAGCTTTAGTTAAATTACAACCTTTTCTGTTGGCTCAATACATTTTTATGGTGGGCCATTATTAGGGTTCCCACCCGCCTTACAACCGCTTATTGCAGAGTGGAAGTAATTTTCAGATAATAGGATGGTCTATGTTTCAAGACTCCTTCTAAATGCACTAGTAGAATTATACTAGAAGGAGATGGAAATAAAGAAGTGGGTATACCACAGCATCATAGATACACAATGATAGCTGCTAGCTGCAGGCTTTTTGCATTTTAACTAGTGATAATTTACTAATCCACTAATAAGATGCATAAGCTGCATCCAGTGCAATTTATTTTTGCTATAAATTTATAGGGGTAAATAGCAGGATATGTTGGTGTACATGGTGGGGATTGCTTGGTGCTTCGAGATACAATAAAGGAATGCCTAACAACATACAAGGTAGAGTCTGCTAAACATACTGTATGAGGATGCAAGATGCAATGTACTCAGTGTAAGGGTGTGTGCAGCATATACAGCATGTATTGTGCATGGTGTGAAATATATGTTTGTATATTTGAGTATTGTTGGTAAATGTTTTGTATAACTTGGTGCATAAGAGGTAATGGCTGTAGCAGCACACATGCAGCTCTCTTTGACATTTTATCTGCTAAGGCAAGTAATATACCAAACTGGTGCAGTTACATTAAAAAAACACATTTTCATTGTCCTTACACTGACCACACATACTTTATGCTTTTTCAATTTGCTATAGGTACTTTATTCAGTGGACATGTCAATGCTACACATTAAAGAATCCCAGCACACTAAGCCACACTTTATTTTTTTGCTCAGATTGTCCCAAACTAGCCTAGGGTAACGGTATGATATGTTGGGTTGGATACTACCTGATCTTCTTTTGCCAGGGGCAATTCTTTTTTAAATTACTATATATAATTACCAGTATAAATAGTTTTAAGGTTCTTCTAATAATCCTTTATTTTATAGCAAACTGTTTGGTTAAAAAATGTATATGACATCTTATAGGATGAGATATGCTAAGCAAAGACTATACAAATTTCATCCTTAATATTTCTATGTAAATTGGACTACAAGCATTGGATGTATCGTCCACTTATATAGCATCACATGGCCAAAAAAAATGTTTTGATTTAATTGCAATCCTTATCCAATGGTCAAAAAAAAAAACACCTTGCTCCATCAATTTATTTAGAAATATAAGTGCTTGAATTGGGCCATTTGGTGATCTCCTAAAATCTAGTTGCTAATAAAAGACAGTCCAAAGCATTGTCCACTCTTTTCACCACCAGCAATCCCAGCTTAAGGAATGCAGTGCAGCCATTGCTAGGGCACATACATAGACCGGAGGTTGCTATAAAGAGGATACACAAGGTCAGTAGCTTAGAGATGTAACAAATGAGAAAAAGATGTGAAAACAATTACATTATTTGAAAATACCATTTGATCAGTTGTCATCCAGTTAGAGGTGAAACACTTGAAGGGCATCATGTACAATATATACTTTACCAGCATTGCTTTCACTTGTAGAATGGATGGTAAAGTACATTACTAGAACATGAAAATTAAAAAACATATGAAAGGGTTAAAAGGGTTGATAACCCGATTACAAATTAGAAATCATAAAAGGCGATATACTGTAGCTGGGAACAGGGAAGTAACATGATTACTATTTAAATAGAAATGGGGGAAGAGAGGAAAAAGAGGAGAAATAAGAGTGAGAGGAACAGAGAAATATTTCTGTGCTGGTATTCCTCTAGCTGAGCTATATTGTATCCATGGCTTCCATGTTAGACACATTTAGCAAGTGTGTTATTTAATATGCTTGCCATCTACTCATTTATCATGATCCAATTAAGTTAATGTTTGACTAAATCCAGGGGGACAATAGTTTTCTTCCCACATAGAGCTGTTGCTTTTCTGCCTGCTAAACAAATAAAAGGCCATGGCTTGGATATGACGGCTGAGCAGAATTTTCAGCAAGGCTCTTGCACTTCCTCTGAAAATTTTACTGAACACCTGTTTAGTTGATATGACTAGCTGCAACAAGGAAAGCTTATCTTGTATGCTGCTTGCATAGCTGAAACAAAACTGGGGTGAACCCTTATTTTAAGACGGAGTTCATCTGCTTCCCTATTCTCACTAAGGCAGGATTTAAGGGATATGGAGACATGCCAATCTTCTGTAAGTGGAAATGAGGGAAAAGAGTTACCCAGTTCTTCGAAATGCAATCACCATGGACCAAATAAGCTCTGGTGAGCTGGCAATGTCTCCTTAGGCTACATAGAACCACAAAACACATGTGTAAGCTCGGACATTTCTCTTTCTCTTGTTAGGGGATCCACTATTAACACAATACTTTTATTCTATTCTATTCTGCCACCATTTTCTTTCAAATTTCTACAAATTTCTTAGCAACTCCTGATTCCTTAGACCACTACATTTCTGCTGGGGCAAGAGCTGTGGAGCAAAGGGGGCAGCCGATGTGTGCATCTGAGGTTGTCCTGCAGGAGAATTACTAGGGCCCTTTTGGGACTCTTGCGACTGAGGACCCTGTTGGGCTTAGTGCGTCACTTAGTTCTTCACCAGGCCATGCTGTGTTGCTGTTTCTTCTTGCAGGCTTGACTAGCTTTTATATCCCAGCACCAGACTCATTAATCTGGTTTGTCTTCAGGATACAAGACAGCATGGCTTTCCCCCTCTATTGCAGGATTATGGTCCCCTGCTAGATATCCTACTGGAGTTACTTATTTTGTTTTATTGAAATGAGTGCCTGTGCTGTATGCTGTATATGGAGCATCATGTTTGGTTCCTGCACTGCTATTATGTTACACTAATCAAGGACTCACATGTGACAAGATACTTTCCTTTAAATTAGTAGTGATGGGACCTCCTCCATCCCTCTTTCTCTAATTTATCCTTTGCTTCAACAACAATATCTTTTTAACAGAGTTGGCCAAATTGGATTTGTTCACTTGTGTTGCAAAGATATTAAAATGTCCTTAAGGATCTAAAAAAGCACATTAATATCACAATTAATACCTCCAATATTCAATTGCTAGAGACTTTATAACCAGAACATTTATTAGTGGTCATCTTTTTCTGGTTCTTCATTGCGTGTTGATTAGAATTGACTTGTATCCCCTTAGGTCAAGGGTTCTCAAACTTTTTACTTCTGGGACCCAAGTACCAACATTGTTACGGTACTCAGACCAAAAAAACTGAATTCATACCAAATGTCAGCAAAGCCAAAAAGAAGACAAATAACACTGGATGAATGATAGCAGAAAAACACATAGACAGTAAACATATTTGTTTTCTTTCAAGTATAGATATTTTTTTCTCATTTGTACAGCAGCGTGAAGCCAAAATATTAATAAAGGCATGATACTAAAATATTTTTATAAAACTGTATTTGTAAACAGAGAATATATTTCAAGTAATGTAAAAGTTCACTTGCAATTGCATGCATTGGCAACCAACAGGAAATAATGATGCACCGCGGCTATTATTAAATGTATCCACAGTTCATCGACTATCATCTCCAACTCCTCTTTCTCTTCCTCTTCCTCTTTACTGTAACCACCCCATCCACCTTGGATCAGTTCTGAATGCCTCCCAGCATGACCATACCTAGAATACCATTGTTTTTGGAAATTTTGGAAAGTGGGGTATGATATAGAGCTTTAAGAATATGTAAGACACAGGGTCAAAAACAATAAGCAAGCAGCAATTAATGAAATTCCCTATAAGGACTGTCAAATAATTTTCATAAGTCAATGGACAACAACAACAATCTATTGGTTTTGTTTGGTACCTGCCTATTCCTAACAAGTTCAGCTTGGTTTAAATACATATACTGAGTTTGGAAGTAGTTCACCCTAGCTGCTTTGACTTTGTAATTTTACATTTGATAACTGAAATGGGTCAAATTGAGCATTGTGTGAAGGTCCTTTACTCAGTTTGAGAATTGCAATAATAAAAGCAGGATTTTCTTTATGCAAAGACTTTCAGCTTTTGTGATTGTGTTGCAAAAAAAATAAAATAAATAAAAGATGGGGAGCTTTGTAAATTCCTTGCATATATTTTAGTGAAGCCATCCCAGCCAAAGGTTTGTGCGAGGTAATATTCAATAAATGAGCCTTTTCACTTTAGCCAGTTCAGGTGAAGCTCTATTGACTTCAATTATCATGCATACAAAATTCAGTTTATACATCTTTGCATGCCACTAGGTATTCTAAAGGTAAATTTTCACTACATTCACTACATTGACTGAAATATCCATTCCATCCAAGTACTGTATGATCCTGGAGAAATTCAACCCCATTTGGAATAAAGAAGATGACAAATAGCTGATCTATCTTGGAATATTGCTTGTGTACAGGAGAGTAATGAGTATCATTTCTGGTTCAGGTGTTCTCTCAACAAGATCAAATTGATATGAGAGTTCTGCTAATTTATTATTAGCTTTTGGTGGGTGTTTATCTTTGAAGACGATGCTTAATCTGGTCTAAAGCTAAATTACAATCACTGGTCAGGATGAAAGCATCTTCAATAATGTGGAGAGTAGTTGTTTGAAGAAAGCTAATTGATTTTTTTCTTATTGTGTGTCAGGTAATTCTAGGTGAATATGCTGTCTTCAGGATCTCCAATAACCCTTTTTTCCATAAAAGATTTCCGGGTAACAATTATCTATACCCTACACATTCTCTTTGTAGGTAACATATTTGGTGTAATAGTTTTTAGGTTTCAACTTCTTTAATAATTTTCATTCTATCTCGCAGACACATCAAACAAACATATTCATCTCAAAAAAATGTAGTGATCCACAACAAATCAATAATAACAACATTGTACTACCACTACCAGCTCCTTTCATTATCCATCTAATTAACCTACCCATCCCATGGGTTCCACTAATTCTCTAACCATTAATACTTGAGGCTAATCCCGTTTTCCTTAACTGATTTTATTCATAATATAATTGTTTCTAGGAGGGACAACTGTTGTTGAGAAAAATCGTTCTCCAAAAAAGAATTAAATTAGCCCTAACTGAAAAATATTAGTGAAATGCAGGGGGAAATGAAAAAGTGTGGGTATAACATGAGAAGAAAACAAACTTGCAACACATCCTAAAAAAAGAAGAATAACAACACAACCATAGCAAAGTAGAATTTGGTTGTACAAGAACAGAAGACATGTTGGCAGACCAGAAATTCCTATTGAAATTAGTTGAAGTCACCAAAATTGGAAAATGTGGTTATATAAATTGAACAACTAGTAGTAAAAACTACTAAACATGTTCAGCCCCGTCCAGTCAGTTAAAGGTTGCTTGTTGGAAAAAAAAAGTGTTATTTAGGTCAATTATTTGCTAAGACTCCTCCCATGGCAAAAGATTTTCACTGTGGAAGTATAATTCTTTGCTTTTGATGTTATATTTGCTGTTGTTTAATCCTATAGTTGGGGACTTTGTCAATCAATTCCAGTAAGGTCCCATTAGACAAGATAAGAGTAGGCACTTTGTGTTACCTGGATGAGTATGAGTAGATTTTATTCTTCAAAATACAGAATATATGAGAGGGTCTACATAACTGCAATAAAATCTGCATGAGGTGCATCATTTAAAAAAAAAAATCTTTCATCAGACATGGAAATTCTTAACATACAACCCAGAAATTGATTGGTACTGCAAAGCAAAGCTCAATGATTTTATTAACATTGTTGAACATCAGCTGTTATAAAAGTGGCTTCAAAACTCTACTTTTTTGTCCATTATTGGATCGATGTGGCCAATGATGAACGTCCTCCCCATAGCATATGAGGTTATTTTTGTGTTTAGAGACCTCAGATAATACCATTGACTGTATTCTAGAGTTTCCAGTTTTGTACAGACAGTGAAGAATCCTGGCAATAAAGATGAGACAGACATCCAAAGATAAGATCGGGGGATTTAAGATGAAAGTAGGCAGTGGGAAATGATATGATGAAAAAGGAATTGTTGCAGGGAGAGGAAAGAAAGGAGTTAAGGTTTTTGTTGAAGAGTCACTAGCTGGCTGGACACAAATACATTCGAAATCAGGGATGCTTTGATGGACTGGGGGTGGGGGAATGTCAGTGCTGGAAAGGGTAAAACTGTAACGTGCTAGAAAAGCATGATGAGGTTCTTCATACAAATGTATTGTTTGATCGCTGTTGCTTTGAATGTGGCCTTTGTCCAGAAATCTTACTTTTCCTCCCCTATTGCTGTTCCCAGTAAATTGTAGCAGTACGACTCCATTTATTGGAAACAGGGCTGCTCAAAGATGAAATGGTTGCTGGGGACCTTTTTGCCAAACACCCAGCTTCAATCCGGAGTTTGATCCTCCACCTCTTCCAATGGCATCATAAGAGAAGTAGAAAGCAGGCAGGACCTTCAAGGAAGAAGAAGAATTGTTTATGATGTGGCAAGAAATGCATAGAGAGAGAGAGAAAAAAAGGGTTGTGATATTCATGGAGCTGGTAGAGAATTGTCCATCCAACAAAGAAATGCAATCTGACCTAGTACCCAGAGATCATGTCAATCATTGCATTGCAAGTCTTATAGACACAGCTACACATCAATAGAAAGGATCATAAAAAATCACATTATTTTCTATTTATGGAAAACAGATACAGAGGTGCATCATTTGAAAAAACTCTTTTATCAGAGAAGGAAATTCCTAACATTCAACCCAGAAATTCAATGGTACAGCAGAGCAAAGATTAATGACTTTATTAATTTGATTGTTGATGATTAGGGAAGAGCGAGGGAGAATATTACATTCGATCTCGTGGCGATTCAGGCCTTTCTCACTTATCGAAAATGTAAGCGAGAACGGCCTTTTAATTCATCCAGAGGTCGAGATTTCCAAGGCTGCATCATGCAGCTCTGGAAATCCTCTGCGTTCCCCGGGCACTAGAGGTTAATTAACCTCAAGTGCTCCGGGGATCGCACACTCTTCTCAATGAATTCAGCCACAGCTGCAATCATTGAGAAGATGCCCAGCACAGGAGAACCTCCTGACATTGTAATATAAGTATCTCTTAAAAGTGATACTTTTGTATCTTTAACAAATGTATCATTTGTAAGAGATACTTATATAACAATGACAAGAGGTTCTCCTTTGCCGGGCATATTCTCAAGGATTGCAGCTGTGGCTGCATTTATTGAGAATAGTGTGCAATCCCCACGGCACTAGAGGTTAATTAACCTCTAGTGCCCCGGGGATCGCAAACAGGAGGATTCCTAGGGCTGAATGCGGCTCTGGGAATCCTCCTGTTTTAATTTCCTCTTCCAATGGTTTCGCAGAATCGGTTTGCTGACTTTTCGCGGAATCATTGGAAGTTCGAGGAAATTTTTGCGAGAATGCCTCTGGCTCATCCCTATTGATGATCAGCTGTTATAAAAGTAGCTTCAAAACTTTCATCAAAGCTTGTTGTGGTTGGGATCAGCTACTATTAGCTACTCATTTTACTTTTCTGGATTTATTTCTGTGCCAGGCAGAACCCCATTTTTTAATTTCTATCCATTTGCTTGTTGAGATTCTCATTCAAGAACTGCCAGCTGCTTCTACGTTCAGTTGAAACTGATTTAGAATGAATGCAGTTAGATATACTGTTAATATCAGGTATTATATTGTTCTCTCATAGGTCAAGGTATCATGATGGTACTACTTAAATCTTGCCCCACATCATGAATTAGCAAATGCTCCCCACACCCCGTTATTTGAGCCTTAATGTATTCCATGCATCTGTTTAACTGGCAGCACTAACATTTTATAAATGATTAGAGAAACTCAAAAAGCATGAATGTAATTAAAGCTGATAATAATGCATCGTTGTTCCAATAAATCATAAAAGGGGTTTTCCCAGTCACTGTATGAGACTATAAATTTAAATATTCTTTAAAGGTAAATACATGGAAGAAATATAAATCCTGCTTTTGCTGACCTCTATGTGTGAAAATGCTAGTTGCCTTACAAATCCAATTCACTTCTATCTAAACCATTCACCCAGTATATATTCACTGCATGAAGAATTAAGTTCTCTCTTAGATAGAATGAGCAAGGAGCCTTCAGTGGAGCTTTGCAGATCACTACAATGCTAAAAACAGAGGCTGGCGTGGACTGGGGAAATACATTGACTACTGAGTTGGTAGGTAGAGCTTCCTTTATAAATCTCAAGGAGTGTTCCTTTAAAAAGGCAGTAGTCAGACATTGTAGTCAGTATTGAATTCACACTTCCTTGGCAAATAAAAAGTAATGTGTTCATTATATTATTTACTGTTATATTACTTACTGTTGAAACTAAAGACAGTCCATTTACAGTATATACAATTGTCACATATTCACAGATTTCCAGCTGACAACATCTGGATTCAAGTACTAAGTTCTTCATTAGCATTTTTAATTCTGGTTCTTTCTGGGAGATCATTTTACAGCAGATGCCATGAGATGGGATGACTTCCTATCAATGGAAATAAATACTAATGCTTTATCCATAAAACACAAGAATAACCCTTTAAACAGAGGAAGAAAAGACATTATAAGGAAACATAGGTCTCATTTCATAAAAGTTTAACTATGGCAAATATAATGGTTGTAATAAGTGCTGGCAGAAATCGAAAAGGTCCTACAGATGGGATTGTTAAGTAGTGACCATTCTCTTTCAGAGATGTCCTAGCAAAGTGCAGTGGATCTCTAGTCTACTTCTGGAAATCAGCATTTCATTATTACTTTACTATACATATAGCTATGGCGTTACTTGATGAAGGTCATGGACTACAATGTGGTGCAAATTGTATTTGTCTAGTCTCATTAGTAAAAAACTTTCCTAAAATAATACAACAAGTTTAATATAAATTCCAATGAAACGGAATAATTCAGCTATCAATATCTATCAGTATAATGTAGAAAACTGAAATGATCTGTTTTGCTTTCAGCTACCCAAAACATTTATTGCAGCCTAGGTAGGATTTCCTTCCACACTAGTTTGCCAAGAGTTTGTTCTGCGTTCTCTGTTCTGATGTTATTCAATAAACATCCAGTCCTTCTAATCTTAACAGTAGTTTATAGAATGATCATAATGGGTCCATAGATACTTTCTGCCTTTAATATTCTCCTTGTACAGACAAGGAGCCCTACAGATATGTATTATCATGGTGTAGCACATTGATTGCTTTATAATAGGTAGTTTTAATTTATATCCTTGAAAGAATTATTCCAACTCATTACTGACTGTCACCCCCATTAATACAAATTACAAAGAGAAATGTGAGTAGTATGTTTAAGCTAACAATGAGTATAATTATCCCTCAGTAAATGAGATTTGTTCTGAAAGATTCCCATGCTAGTCCAGCCATTACATTTCTATGACTTTCCATGCAACTGATCTGGAACTTGTGAAGGACAGAGATGGTAAGCGAAGCGCGTGTTTGTTTTAGCCTAAATGAATGTGCAAATGTGCTTTACATACAGGATTATTAAAGAAAAAAATGTGGTGTTTACTATGCAAGATATTTCTGGCAGTGCAAATACTGTTTAGTACTTAGAATAATAACAGCATGGTGTTATGGTTAAACAGATAAGACCATTGACTGTATTCTAGAGCTTCCAGTTTTGTTTTGAATACAGACGGTGAGAATTTCTGGCACTAAAGATGAGACAGTTATCCAAAGATAAGAGCGGGGGATTTAAGATGAAAGTAGGCATTCGGAAATGATATGATGAAAAAGGAATTGTTGCAGGAAGAGGAGAGAAAGGAGTTAAGGTATTTGTTGAAGAGTTACAAGCTGGCTGGACAAAATGCATTCTAAATCAGGGATGCTTTGATGGACTGGGAAGGGTAAAACTGTAACGTGCTAGAAAAGCATGATGAGGTTCTTCATACAAATGTATTGTTTGATCTGCTGGGGACCTTTTTGCCAAACACCCAGCTTCAATCCGGAGTTTGATCCTCCACCTCTTCCAATGGCATCATAAGAGAAGTAGAAAGCAGGCAGAACATTCAACAAAGAAGAATTGTTTATGATGTGGCAAGGAATGCATAGAGAGAGAGAAAGAACAACAAAGGGTTGTGATATTCATGGAGCTGGTAGAGAATTGTCCATCCAGCAAAGAAAAATTATCTGACTTAGTACCCAGAGATCATGTCTTAATCATTGTACTGCAAGTCCCTTAGATACATCAATAGAAAGGATCATAAAAAATCATATTTTCAGAATATAGATACAGAATAAAAGTTTGCCTCTGCTCTACACAAGCCATTGAGGATGCAACACACAAATTTGCACAAGTCTGCATAGTGTTAACATTAGACTACTTTGAAGTTATAGTGAAATATGAACATCTGGTCACTGGAGAGCAGGATAAACAAGTACTTATTCTAATCTTTTCCTATCACAGTGACCAGGTAATGGCAGAGGTAGTTTTTTACTTCTTTGCAGGGACAACTTTTAATCAGAGTTATTATTTTAATGATAACTTTTTTTTAAGTGTATCTGAAGGCAAAGCTTTTATTTAACTGCCATCAATGTTTATATAATGGAATGTGTTCGTAAATGTAAATTTTCTGATCCCATAGTTGCTACTTACTAACCCGAGGGAGCAAAACATTTATTTGGCTAGGAACATGGGTCCACAAGAATAGACATATGTTCCAAAAGCTCGTGGAGTTATTTAGGGTTGTGAATTCCTTTGCATTTGTTCTCCAAGTCAGACTTCCTGCACACAAAATGTTACTGCAGAATCAACATATTGTTTTTTTACAGTAAAGATACAGAACAGAACTGCACTGCTGTAATTGTGAAGTTTGTCGGGTCATTAAAAAGGTCAGAAAAACTCCACTGACCAGATCAAGTAAAGTTACATTAATTTTAGGTAGGTCAAGCTCCACTCCACAGGGAATCGTGATCAAGCTGAGTTTCTAATAACTGCAGAAAGCAGTGAGCTCAGGAAAGCGTTGATGTAAAGTCCCAAAACTGTAGAAGACATTTCTGGGTTACGGACCAACACGGTGCTTTCTATCAAAGAAAGATCACTTTAGATATTTATTATCAGAATACACTTAACAGCGACAGCATCAGAATCTGCTACAAAATATAAATAATTTTTACCAGCCACAACTTTAGCTAAACAGGTGCTACTCCTTAATATAGACATCCATTACATTCATGCTTGGGGTAATATTTGGCTAATCAAAGAACATATAAACCTAATGTATAGCAGATTACAGTTGATTTTTTTAGTATACCTTGCTTTAATAGACCTTGCTTCAGCTATATCTTTATAATTACTGTTTGTGTACGTTAAGGTAATTTTGAGGCCTGGCAATTTAAGCTTGGTGCTGGATTCAATGGAGTCACTTCTAAGCTAGCAAGGCTAGAAATATCATCACCCTGCTGCTAGCAGTTGTGGTTCTACAGTATTCAAGTCCAGCTAAAAGTGCAATTCCTGGTTAGTAGATTGATCTCCTTCATGACTCTACCATTGGTGATGTATTGCTAGCAGCAGGATTACCCATGTGTGGCCCTTAGTGTAACACTGGCAACTATAATTTTGCTTGGAGATCACAGTATTCCAGCTGACAATACCTTCATCTGCTTTTCACGTTGGAAGAATGGAGCTATTTTAAACCAGGATCATCATCTGCTTCCTGGACTGAGAAGCTTGCTTTGAGATGATACAATCAAAAATATCCCAGTGTTCCTTCATATCTGACATGGATCGGCCACTGCAGCCTCTTACCTTGTGACTTTCTACTAAGTTACAGTGCACAGTCCTATTACTTGTGAGAAGAAGAATGAGGGAATCTTCCCTTCTGCCTGCAACAGACCGATCACACCATCATAGCCTGGGAAAAGACAATAGACTGGAGTACAAAGGGCGACTTATTAATATTAATGATGATTGATACTGATAATTCTGTATTATAATTCTGTATTTCTAAAAGCATATGCTGTTACTGTATCCTGTAAAATGTGAAGTATTGATTAGCAGAAACATGCAAATTAATAAAAGGTTCACTAGGGCATGTGTCCATAAACGCTTAAATTTAAGGCTTTCTTCCATGGAAATAAATATTTATATAAAAATATATATCTTGTTTTATCACAGTGAACATTGCTAGCATCCAGATAAATCATATTTTTCACAAGTTGAAAAAATTAAGTTACATACGTCAGAACTTTCAGCACAGAGATTGTGACAACAACAACCGAAGCTCTAAGTTTTGGCAAAACTGATGTGAACTCTGTTCTTTCATTGCCAAACACAAGTAGTAACCCCTGCAATGACTTTAAAATAATCAAATAAATAATTAGTTATTTACCCCAGTTATACATCTTACTGAAAGATTAACCATCAAACAGCTGCACGAGCAGCAATGCAATACATCCGATCAAATGTGACAAGTGCATCAGTGTGTGTTATAATGGTGAAAGTGGACAATGACGCACACAAATAATCTACGCAAACACTATTATATGTCAGGAAGATGAAAATTACTGCAACCCTTCAGGACATATTTTTTCCTGACCAGGGTCATACCCTGAATGATGTAGAAATCATTAATCATAGCTCTGAAAGGGCATTTTAATAACATACAGAAAAAAAATCTGGCACTGGAAAAATGACTAATACTCTCTAAAACTTACCAGCCTATTCAATAACCTAAACAGCAAATAGCAATATGAATGTGGAAACTAAAATAACTCACAGCAATCATGAGGTTATATTTCACGAATGTCCCTTTAGGTATGAGTTTTAAGGCCTGTGTTGATAGGCTTTTGTTTAAAACTGCTTCCCTCTTTAAATTGGTCCATGGAAATTCAAATGTTTGAAGCAGGCCAGGCAGAGAGGGGTATGCGATGCGGTTCTGTATAAATGTGTATTGGACTAATAAGCAATGGAAGTTTATGGGACTGAAAGGCAAACTGATAAAAAAAGGAATTGGGAGTAGGGTAATGCTTGAGGGGACATGAATCAATGGAATATTTGGTGTATTCCTTTAGCAGTATGAACAATATGGGCAATATAGAAAAAACATATAACATATAAAATTATTTGGATACCATACTTAAGGTTTCCTAAAATCTGCAATATTTAAAAAAAAAATTCAAACTAACAGTTTGGAGTTCCCCTAAATTATAACCAGACCCAAATTCAGGAATGGGGCCTGTATGGCCAGGAAATGGATGACAGTGAGAATGCTTTCCTTTGTTGTACCAATCCACGCAACATGTCCTTTAACATTTGGAGACCTTAATTGTGATGGCAAAGCATCTCCTCTTTTGCAAAGCACCCTTATTCAAATGTAAAAGGACAAGACTTGTTCCCACATCTGATGCCCCAAGAAGCATGTAGGGATTATTTGAGGGGAGCCTATAGCTCAATCTAAAATGTCCCCTTTATTGGGGGCAACCAAGTATACAGGTGTATATTAGGACCTCTTACCCATTACGACAAAGTGTTAAAATATAAAAAATGAGAGTACATATACACCCTGTAAAATTCCTATCTTAAAAAAACATACAAATACTTACCAACATAAAAAAACTACTAATACACCCATACTTAAATCCAATAGATCATCCAATAATATATAAGGATATCTAGCAATGTAAGTCCACATCAGTGACAACGATCCAATGTCACAGATGTTGGCATGCTGTACTGCCGCTGCTAAATGATTCATCCCCAGTGCTGCATTATAAAGCACTGGGAATCCTGGGTAACATCAATGAACAAATTCGGTCATGATCAAATTTGGTTCATCCCCCACTTTTTATGTGTGATCAACCCTCCTGCACAAAACTGAACACAATTTTCTTTTGTCAATGCAGTAAGAAATAAAATGAAAAATTTCAGTGTTTTGTCTCCACCTTGTAAAGTTTGTTTGCCAGACACAAAATCACGACATGATGGATCTTGCTGCCAGTCTCACATTGAATACATTGTAGTTCCTTTTTTTCCCCCCTCTGTTGTGTTTGTTTATGTCTTGTTGGAACAGCGTATCCATGTGCAACAATATGAGTACAGTCTACATTAATCATACTTCGGTGCGAAAAGTCTGCTAGTGCCAAGTGATGCATTATGATTTATGCAGTCACTCAGTAAAAAAAAAAAATTAAAAAAAAGTTTACTTAAGAAAGCCTCCTTTGGTAGTCTGCCAGATTTTTATGTCTTGTTGCATGCTCTTCGAGCGGCTCTATAAGTGCTTATAACAAATCTCAGTTGTATAAGTAGAGTATTATCATAATAGCCGCACACGTGACTGCCTATTTTGGGCGGTTGCTTTAAGAGCAGCTCTGCTATTGAAAATAATTGGAGCCATTAAACAGTGTGGCCTGAGGAATGCCTGAGGTTATAGCACTCAAGAGACCTGGCAGGATTGTGCGAACAGTCTGGATTCCCATGCTGAATCTAATCTTCACATTCAAATCTCTGATGGCACATAGTGCTATGGAACTTTTTTTATTTTTTAAAAGATAGTTTCATCTTGGTGATGAGCAGGAGATACATAAATCAGCAAGTTACAGCATAATGAGTGTAAATGAAGATAGGATGTTTTCTTCTTTCTGCTGCAGCATCCTTAAAGTGAACCTGTACTTAAGTAATCCAAGGTAAAGTAACAGGTTCCCGTTATAGGTGGCTGTACCTACCTTGCCTACCTTCAATATTAGAGCACAACACAATATTTGGCACTTCTAATATTGGATTTTCACCTTCACATAATGCATTATTGTGTCCCTGACCATCTAATCCACCGGTTCATGTACTCACATATAGCACAAGTGGGGAAAATACATTCTGGCTTTAGGATTGTTACTTTGCCTAGTATTAGCCAATTTTGGGAAACCATGCAAATCATGCTGAGTTTCTTTTAGGAAATATATGCATTGTCTGCTCACTTGTTGAATGCTTTTATCAAACTGAAATTGTTCATATACATTCACATTTAGCTGTCTGTTTAATTTGACTTCTTGTTATTCAACTCTATTCACCAATAGCCACATCCTGATGAGTATATTAGGGAGTGGCACCTGGTAGCTAGCAGAGGTTGGACTAAGTTGTCACCCTTCAAGTCGAAGTTGAGTCCCAAGTCATTGACACTAAGTTCGAAGTCAAATCTCAGGTCACCAAGAATTCTTCCAAGTCGAGTCCCGTCAAGTCACTTCATTTATCCCCATTTGTCCCCATATAGAAACAGAGCCCCGATCTTGTTCTTGAACACAGGATCGCATTCCAAGTCCACAGCTTTCTCCTCTGACAGCTGAAGGGGGAAGGGAGGAAGGCACTGAGACTTCTGTTACACAGCCCCCCCCCCCCTATTTTCAGCTGTGTAACAGAAGCCTCAGTGTCTTCCTCCCTTCCCCCTTCAGCGGTCAGCAGAGAAGCAAGTCGTTCATTAGGTCACTTAAGTCGGACTCAAGTCCAAGTCCCGTGACTCCAGTTCCAACCTTTGGTAGCTAGAAGTGGTAAAAATAAAACATTTGTGCATTATTCATACTTATTAAACAGGAGGAACAACTAGTTTCCAAGTAGAAGTAAAATAGGAAATGTTTCCTGCAGAAATTTTTCTGCATCCTTTACTCCTCTAAGCCAGTGCCAGCCATGGACGTTCTCTAGCCTGTGACTGGATAATGGATACATTGATGAGCTTATTCTTCTGTCACTCTACATTCTTGACCTATAAGCTGGCTGATGGACGTCCCCTGTAACCTAGCTCTTTCATCTTCACTCCTTTTGTCCAGGACTCAACCTTTTTATTCTTCAAATTTTGGTTGGTTTAAACATGAAAGCCCAGGATCACATGTAGGCATTACCAAAGCCAGTCTGCACTGGGTGGGATTCTGTTTTGTTTTAGGAAATTATGGACCTCACCCAGCAGGCTATTCCCATCAGCCATGATCTGCCTGTATTGCAAAACCATGTTGATGAGAGATGAACCGAGGAGCATAAAATATTAGCAGAATAAACTTAAAACACAACATAATCAGCATTATCATACATGCGTTAACCCATCTAAAAGACTAGATAGATTTTCCGGGCACTATAGGCCGAATTACCTAACCAGAGAACACCTTTTGTTTTTTGGAAGGTAAAACTAACCACTGCATTTCCTACCATATAACAATCATTTTATAGATACACAACCCTTCATTGTGCATTGTGTTGGCTAAAGTT
The DNA here is from genome assembly GCF_032062135.1 of Pyxicephalus adspersus. NCBI lineage: Eukaryota > Metazoa > Chordata > Amphibia > Anura > Pyxicephalidae > Pyxicephalus > Pyxicephalus adspersus. The sequence continues at coordinate 131,917,017 of NC_092860.1, read as the reverse complement.
TATATAGCTACCAATACAAGTTTCCTTTTTTATAACTGAGTTCCTTACATTCATCTGTATTGTATTTCATTCACAGAATGCAAAAATGATCTTGTGGCCTTATCAATACCTGATACTAAAGCTGATATGTGTTCAGCAAAATGCCAGCTCATGAATCTTTCATCTTGTTATATAACCAGCAGAGTGTAACCTAATTTTTTCTGTATTTTATCCAAATGTCATTGCAGGGGATTAATGTCACCGCCACACAATGCTTACTTCAATAGAAAATGCAAACACTCCTAGTCCATGGAAATGCCCTATGATATAGAATTGTCTATTTTATAATTTATAGGAGTACAATTACTTGTTTTGGTACTGATGTTGAGATGTGAAAACACCGAGCTATATAAATTTGTAACAAAAATAAAAATATAAACTTTTTTTTCTCTTTGTAGAGTTTTTTTGGCTAAAACTGAATCCATTTCTCACCAACATGGAAAATATAGACATCTGATTTTTAAAATAAATATACGCAGGCTTATTTAATAAACCAGTGAGAACAGCCTTGATTTACATTAAAGTATCAGCTTCCCCTCATTTTAATATTTAGAATATACTGGATTAAACCACCTGATATTTTCATATCTCTGTTGGTGAGATACTAAAGTTTATTTTCATTAATAATAAACAGTATTTATATAGCGCCAATGTATTAAGCAGAGCTGTACATTAAATAGGGGTTGCAAATGACAGACAGATACAGACAGTGACACAAAAGGAGGAGAGGCCCCTGCCCAGAAAAGCTTACAATTTAATAGATGAGAAAAGTAGCACACTATGGGAGGGGAGATATGGAATGGTGGTAAGTAGTGAGACAGGTAGGCAAGTTTGAAAAGATGGCTTTTGAGTGCTCCTATATTATACCTGGATTTGTGTGGCTTGATACCTGCTATGACCATTTTAAGGTAATTTCACTGGCCATGTTTAATTTTTTTTCAATCAGAATATTATTAGATTACTGTTTTTTGAAACATAGACCAAGAAAAGTAGGATCTCTTTACAGCCTACTATGCTTTCTAATGACTGATCATAAGTTGGAATTCTCAATGGCAAGACGTCATCAGATGGTGGGATCACCCCTGACACCACCAGCCAAAGAACCCATTCACTATTACGTGTATCCACTGCACACAACTGGCAGTAAATGCATTGTTCAGATATATGGTGGTGAGCATTCACATTGGTTGGTTGGCTTTAGAGAATTCTCACCACCGTATTCCTTACAGCCAATTGTTATCAGTCGTTTGGCGCTGTCGTGAATCCCTACAAATAACCAATAAGGCAGCAGTGCACAAATAATCTAAAGGTAATTCAAACAAAGGGAATATATGGTTCTATTGGAACCAAACCAAATCCAATCTACCCAAATTCAGAGCACAAAACAACAATGAAGGATATGAAACTCAACCTAAATGTAGATTTGGTGGACTTTTCGATGTTGTACACATGCAGTGTTTACTGTTGCTTTGGGCTGTTCATTAATAAATCTGGTTAGGAGAACACTGTAATGCGACATTATATTTGCTTCATTTGTCTCTGTTTGTTTATTAATTAAGTGGTAAAATCTCTCTACATTAGAAAAGAAGATGAATTATGCTTGGTGACAGTGAGAAACAATACAAATGTCTGACACACAGGATGTGAGAGAACTCCATCCACAATACATCTTCTTGGAACAAATTAAATCTATATTATCCCAGCTGCCAATGCCAGACACAAGAATACATTTACATTAACCTCGCTGCCAATTTAGGAAGTTGCAGAGGATTCCAGTGGCGGGATTGTTTTTGGAGAGGTGTAGAGTTGTCAAAGACAATTATATATTTAATAGGTCACTGAGGAAGAATTTTCAGAGCGGTAAACACGGTGCAGACATGGTCATCTGATGTAAGATTTCATATTTAGATAAATTAAATCATTAAAAGGAGCACCTAAGCCAAAATTCAAACCTGTCATTTGAGAGGTACAGGCACTGTTACCGCAGATATAAACCAAAAATTGTTAGTTGCCTGTTGTGTTGACTTCAATACATTCTAGATTACTAAACATTGCAAGTTTATAAATCAGGAAAGTCAGAGAAAAAAACAGAAGCCTTTTACGTACTTCTTCTGGGTCAGGGACTCAAAATATGCCAGCCAGGAGCTTTGAATAGTATCAGTCACCTAGCATTTTAGAAGAAGAGATGAACAATGGCAGCCCTCCTGACCGATCCTATAGTCAGGCTATATTCACAATGAATAAATACCGTATTTTTCGCCCTATAAGACGCTCCGGAATATAAGACGCACCCAATTTTAAAGGAGGAAAATCTAGAAAAAAAGATTCTGAAAGATTATTCCCCTTCTGATCACTCATGTGCCATTCATACCGGTATTCCCCTTCTGATCACTCTATGCCTTTCAAATTCCCTTTCTGATCACTCTGTGTCATTCAAAATCCCCTTCTGATCACTCTGTGCTTTTTTTCCACTGTACGGCAGTTAGGACAGGGAACAGCAGGTGGCGCTGTGCCGGCTTCTTTCGCTCTGCTTTACAGACAGGAGAAGACACGTGCTGCTGCCAGAGAGAAGAGGAGACAGACGCTGCTGCAGCCAGAGACACACACAGGATCGGGTATCGGGTGAGTATATTATTTTAGTTATTTTATCACACCTTTGTCGTATAGGACGCACTAACTCCCCCCCCCCCCAGTTTTGGGGAAGAAAAAGTGCGTCTTATACTGCAAAAAATACGGTAATAGGCACTACATGAGATTTAAAAGAAACCACGACCTATAAAGTTGCAGGCATTATGGAATAATTAATCCTCAGACTTTACTGTAAAAACACAGAAGTCTTCCAAGTTTGCCCCTCACCTATTCAGCTCTTCTTACTTCCCTTCTTCCTGTGCACTCTCAGGGGTTAACACTAGAGGTTTATTCACTGCAGACAAGAAGATGCAAAGGGAAGTTACCTGTTAAAAGAAAGATTTCAATGCTTCTTTAGTAAAATTTAAAAAAATTAAATTTCTCTAGACAGTAAAAATGGTTACTTTCCTAGCATTCACAACACTTAAAGAATTCTAGTTGACTTTGACCATTAATCATATGATGGTTTTGTAATGGGGTGTTCAGACTGACTTTCAGTGAGAGGATTTGATTGGCTGCTGGTGGATTTGGGTTTTGTTGGTTGCCTCCTGCAATGTCCAATAGCCATCTACACAGCTTGAACATCATTTTAGACTTGCATGAACACATACACACTCACACAAACACACACACACACACACGCACATATATTTATATATATATATTTATATATATAACAGAATTCTGCAATCAAACACAGAATAAATGTCCTGAATGTTTTCCGAGCTTGAACCGCAGTCTCCTTAGATGTCCTAGCCTTAAGGTCATGTACTGCCAGTCATTTCTACAGAATATATTTATGTATGAATGTACAGAACTTGGTCACATTTGCACTTTAAGCCTGGACACAGACTACGTAGCCTATTTCTGTTTCCCCTTTTGGCATCCCTGTAGCACAACATGCCACCCACTGATTAAAATGTCTTTGTTGCTGAAAATATTGAATACCAATTTCTCGCTATAACTATGCACACCAGTTACTGTCAATCATGCCACAGAGTAAACAAAAGTTGTAATTGCAGTAAAATATGACAACAGTCTTCTTGCCTAGCAGCACATATGAATCTTGAAGCATCCGGGCTGTAGATGATATGTTGCGGTATGTAAATAGCAGCATTAGTTTGTAGGTCACTGATAAATGTAGGTTGTTGCTGCATTAAAGAATAACTTCGATGAATATGAGTTCTTGGTGACTGATTAAACATTACCAAGGCATGATCAACTCTTGTGAACATTAAGAACTGTGCCTGAAAATTGCCATATTGGGGTTTATGTGAATACAGAAAGTGGTTGCAAAGAGGCTGAGTTGAAAAAATACAACAAAAGTATAAAAAGTATAAAAATGAGTATTTTATTTTAAACATCGCAATGATTTATGATAGCGCATTAGAATCTGAAAGGTAATCTACTTTTCCTCTCTAAATAACTTGTATGAGTTTATGTTTAAAGCAGTGTTTCCCTGCCTTTTTTAACATGGGGAACCCTTGAAATAATTTTCAGGTCTTCAGGAAACCCCTCCTATAATTACTATAGCCGCATCTCACAGTACATTATTGTGGTGGTCTGTATCAAGAATATCTCATACATTGTTGGCCAGCAGGAAGAATGTCATCCTTACAGATATCCAAAAAGATCATTGGTTTCGGGTAAACTGACCTGAGAGGCACACATATACTCATTGCTCAAGCAACCTAGCTAGCAAACTTGTGAAAGAATCCTAGGGTTCCAGAGAATCCTGTTTTAGAACATTGATTTATAGGGTCAGTAGCTCCAAAAGATATATTTAATGATAGGTTTCCAATAAAAATACATTGAAATCCTCCGAGTGGCTTGGACCCAATCTTCGTGATAACATTGTGCCAGCTAATCTTGCATTTGCAGCCTTGTCACCCATCTGAATAAAGTAGAATAAGGCTTAGACACCCTGGTTGCAACATTTTCATTCCCCCACACTTCTGTCAGCTATCAACTCCCTATCAAGACAGTTTTCACTGTGATTTTTCATTTGGGTACCCTTTTGTTACACAGACACCATACTGGCCGTCTCATCTGGAGTACTTCACTTCCATAGTTCTCCTCTCTCCTACCCGTCGTTAGAATGTATCTACTTTATGCCCCTTTGTATCCTCCTATTACACATTTTGGTATTTCTGTGTATTACTGTTTCATGTTGAAATTACCCTGTATTTTATATAAACCATTAGAATATAAAACATAGCAGAATAAGGCTAATTTCAGACTAGTGGTATTTTACGCTGTGTTTACTGCCTCCCAACACCCAGTTTCAAACACTAAGGCTACATACACACCTCCAAAGGATCTCGTCCGATAATCGGCTCAGGGCTGATATCGGACGAGAATCTGACGTGTGTACAGCTCCCGTCATCCGAGCGACAGTCCTGGCGGATCCACGGATGATGGACGACGACCTATCTTAATGAAAATGAAGAAGAGGAGCATGCAGCGGGTGCCGCTCCATCGTTCTCCCCTTCCCCTCTCCATAGAGCAGAACAGTGCTGTATGTGCAGCACTCGTTCATGCATCGTGCAGTGCTTAGTCATGAAAGATCCTTTTCCAACGACAATTATTGCACGTGTGTATGTAGCTTAAGTGTCGAGAGTGATAACAGGCTTTTTTTTTTCAGGTTCGGCTTTCTTGCAGTACAGTTCTTTTCTTTTTCACTTTGTTTGTATAGAGACCACCTGCACAAACCACTTACAAAATCTTGCACAAGCATTTTCAAATTTTGCACATGGCACCAAACATGTGTTGCACTTCTACAATAAAGGATAATGAACAGACTCATTTAGTCCAATATTAACCATTTTTTGCAAGAGTTTTTACAAAAAAATAAAAGTTGCTTGCAAAAACCACTAGTCCTAACTAAGCAGCTTAAAAAAGTTTATCTAACTAACATAAGTTCAGGCTGTGGTTTAGCCTCATCAGAGACCAGACAGTGCAGAGGACAAAAAGATTGCTCATATGACCTAAAAAGAAAAAGCAATTTATATTATTTAGATTGCAGCAATTTATGGATGAATTCCTTAGTGTCGGCATCCCAACTGGTACCGCTAGAGGGGTGTAGATGGGTTTACATACAGTTTTAAATAATAAAACACAGGAGAAGGAATGTTTTCCTTTCGGGTCAAGTGACAACGACTGACAAGTTTTAATGTTTTCATTTTTTTGCAGAACAAAAATCAGTAAAATAAAGGAAATAATCAGAGGCAGAGGCTCTGAAAAGATTATGTAAGGTTCTAACCTATACCTGTAGGGTATTTGAAAGTTCAGTCTAAATTAACCATGTCTCCCTTGAGAAGTCTGAGCCTTGGGCTCTCCTTATATATTAGAATATTCCCATCTGCAGAGTTTGCTTTAAAGAGCAGAGCGTTCGGCAGCAGGCAGAATCTTAAATGTTACAATTTTATTTTTAATTCTGGTTTAATTATATCATTATATTACCAGGGTAGTGATTTTTGCTTTATTTTAGTATAGTCAAATGAAGTGTCAATACTGAAAAGAATAAGTCAATGGAAAAATTAAAAATTATATAAAAAAATAATTCTGCATAGTTCTGCAGTGTTCAAACCATGTCTGAACTTTTTAGCTGTGCTGTAAGAAATGAATTATTTAAAGAATTTATCACTTTTACTTTTTTACTATCAAATTTTAATCCACCATACAAAAATGCCATTGCATGTCCTTTTTACCATTCTGTGTGAGAAGGGCTTCATGCCATTGCCCACACCCAGGATATTAATGTAAGTTGTACATTTGATGGATGTGATTAGTTGACAAATATTGTATTTTCTGTAGTTCCAGTGATTTGAATGTATCTGGTATATTTATGGTGAGAATGTATACTATGTACATTTTATGATTGTACATCTCCTATTTCCTGAAGAAGTGTAATAAGTTCTGCGAAACGCGTAGAAACTTAGAATACTTTGTTAATGGGTATCCATGAGGGAGATCACCAATGATATGACGTTTATAAATGTTTTTATTATTAAACATTTAGTGTTTTTAATGGTATTTAATAAATTAAGTTTTTTATGCTCTATAACTTGCACTGCACGGACATGAGATTGGGTAATTGTACCTACTGTAAATGGGGAAAAGGAGTGCTAGTCTCACTGCATATGTGTGATATCATCATTTTTTCCATTACAGGAAAAGTGAAAAAGATTGGGCATGCATAGAAGGAGCAGCCAGGAGCCTCCTGGGATGTGTGACATATACATACATCTCAGGAGGTGCTGGGTTCTGTCTTTACCACTGCAGTGATGGGGGCTTTACGGAGGGGAGGGTCTTCAGCCTATTTTTTTTCAAAAAAGACCCACTGATCACTGTTGATCACTGTTTTTAAATGGTTTTAAAAAGTTAATTTTGACCTTACGTTAAAGGGTTGCCTACCCTTTTACGTAAATTAAAAATGTTGGTGATAGGTCCGCTTTAAGTAATTTCATATATTCAGCTTTTGGTTTAGTGATGTGTTGATATCAACAGCAAACTTAGTACAATGTTATACACAGATTTACCTAACCACTGCCTCCCAAGCCATAAAAAGTTTCCTTCAATGGCAGATTCCTCTTATGCTGTAGGGCTGTGATGGTCCTAAAGGCTAAAATACAGCCAGGGACTTGCTACCCACAACCCCACGCTAACAATTTTCTCCAACAGACCCAAATGAATTTAAAGGGGTTTGGAAGTTTATTCTTTTCCTATATGTGAACTGGCGAGACGAGGATCTGTGAAATGACGTTCTACATTTAACTGTAAAATGACTTCATGCTGAAAGCAAATATTAAAGTCCACATTTGTAGAATTCTGCCTTAAAACAGTTTTAATTCCTTAAAAACAAAATAATATGAACTATGGTACAACATGTATGAATAAAGGAAAATTGCATCCTCCTAGTCCGTGAGCTAGCTGGCTAAGGTCACATCTGGCTTTTTCAAAAACTACATTCTGAAATATTTATATGGTAATATGGTTGTTGATATGGGAAATGTCATCATAATTGTTTTCTAAGCATCACAGATAAAGAGCCTGGCATGCCTTTTTAAGTGCCAACAAGAAGAGATAATGTAATATCAAGCATGATCACAAAAGGTTTTACATGTAAGCCTGTAGGATTTTTACATGATCCGTTGATTAAGCATGTAAGAGTGTAACATTTCAGAGTCACGTGGGCATTTCAGCAGAGACTCTGGCAGCTGAGCAGAGGCCACAAATGCACCAGAGCTGATGTAATTGTGGATTATCTTGCTTAATTAAGCCTGGAGCTCTTTCTGTTTTGGCAGCACAGACATTCTGAGTCTGGGAGGGAGATGGAAGATATTCTGAGTGTCTTGGCATAGGAAAACAAGCATGGGGACACAATGCTGTGGATAAAATGTAACATGAAAACAGATACAATCGTTTTGTCTTTTCGCTTAAATATACCATAAACAGCCTCAAACACTGGTATAAAGTTCACACATAAAGCAACAACAATGCCAACAACATTTAAATAATGTATTTGACTAGTTAATCATATGTGGAATACAAGATCAGCTGCACTAAGCTCATGATTATTTATTTGGTTTGCTTTTTTTTTAGAAGATATCTTTTCTAGTTGGGAACCTAAATATTATTTTCTAAAGAGCGGTAGCAAAAAAAAGAGTTTTACCATCTTTTCTTGCAACTGAAAAGCAGCCAAGTTTAGTTTTGTTGCTGTAATGATAGTCTGATTCATGTATGAACTGTTATTTCCCCCTTTTGTGGACAGGGATATATAATAGTTAGCCCACTGGGGGATGAGCAGAGGGATTTTGGTGAAATAAACTTGCTGCCACAATTTTGCCACAATAGAAAATGCTAAATTTAGTAAATTCAAATGCTTTTGTTTTCCTAATTTAGATTAGTGACTGTCTACTTATTAAATATACAAGGCTTGAAGTGTGGCCCTGTTGCGTCCAAAGGATGTAGTTTGTGAATTTGCCTATAATATTATTATAATGATTATTATGAATATTATTAATAATAATAAACAAGATTTATATAGCGCCAACATATTACGCAGCGCTGTATCTTAAATAGGGATTTTTGACAGACAAATACAGACCGTGATACAGGAGGAAATCTAGGAGGTGGGGGAAGTATCACACAATAGGATGGGAGATATGTAGTGGTGGGAAGTAGTGATGGTTTTAAAAGACAGAAGATGGATAGACAAGTTTGAAAAAAAATGGGTCTTGAGTGTTCTTTTAAATGGGCAGAAAGTAGGAGCAAGCCGAATAGGACAAGGAAGACCATTCCAGAGAGTTGAGGCAGCTCTAGAAAAGTAGTAGGTCATTGGAGGAGCGGAGAGGGTGGATGGAGGAGTATTTTTTTACCAGGTCAGAAAGGTAAGTGGGAAAGGAACAGTGTAGGAATTTGAAGGCAAAGCACAGAAGTTTGAATTTGATTCTAAGGTTAAATGGAAGCCAATGGAGAGAACTATAAAGTGATGCAGCAGAAGAGGAGCGGAGGGATGGATGACAGAGTCTGGCTGCAGCATTCATAATAGATTGTAGAGGAGAGAGTCGGGTTAGTGGAATCCTAGAGAGGAGTAGTAGTCCAGACGGGAGATGATAAGAGCATGTACAAGGAGTTTGGTGGTCTCAGGGGACAGGTAGGGGCAGATTCTGGAAATGTTGCGTAGGTGAAAGTGACAGGACCTGCAAATGTTCTGAATATGGGGGGTAAATGAGAGGGCCGAGTCAACGGTGACGCGAAGACAACGTGCCTGAGGGGAGTGTTTTTTAACAGTTAGATATATTTCAGGGGAAGATTTGGAATTTGAGGGGGGGATGATGATGGGTTCTGTTTTATCCAGGTTGGGTTTCAGAAATCTGTCAGACATCCATGATGAGATGGCTGACAGGCAGCATGAGACCTTATCCAGGACTGAGGGAGACAAGTCAGGGGTGGACAGATAGATTTGAGTGTTATCAGCATACAGATGGTACTGTAAGCCAAAGGAGAAATTTGAGACTACCAAGAGAGGAGGTGTACAAAGAAAATAGAACCAGTCCAAGGACTGACCCTTGGGGAACACCAACAGGGAGGAGAGTGGGATTGGAGGAATTACCATTAAAAGAAACTTGAAAGGAACAGTTAGACAGATAGGAAGCAAACCAAGAGAGAGCAGCACTGAGGCCAGATTTTCTCCACTTGCACTCAGCTGCACGAACAGCCTTTTGTAGCTGTTTGGTGTGATTGTTGTGCCAAGGTCTGGGGTTGGCAGGGTGGGGGTAATGTAGGGTGGCAGGAGCAACTCAATCCAAAGCCAAGGAAAGAGAGTGGTTTAACTGGGTGGCAGCTTCATCTAGGAAGGTGATTTTGAAGACAACGGGGGCTAGGGACGCAAGGCAGTTTGAGAAAAGGTTGTGGTCAAGGTTACGGATATCTCTCTGCCATTGACCAGGTCCGGGTTCCAAAAAAAAATAACCTTCATATGTAAAAAGGTAATATAATGAAAAGATAAGATGAATTTCAGCAGGCAGACATATTTACGGGTCTGCAGAGGTGAGAAGTGTTGTGCTTGCTCACAAAGCACAGATTGCACACAGACCTATGCATGTAAATATCTTTATCTTTGTTATAAAAAAATTAGGTTTGAGCATATTTCAACAAAACATGGAGCCAGTAAGTTAAGAAGTGACCACAGTAAAATTGCTTGGGACACCCCCAACGCTGCCTTTAACCTCCATTAATTAATTAATTAATTAGAGTATTTTTCCCTGTACATAGTCTCAGCAGAAATGGTGGCTGGTGCTGCAACTTTTCAACAGCTATCTTGGTATTCCGCGTTTGTATTTGGATTCACTTGAATCTTGGACCACACCTGCCTGCCCCCAGCTCAGAGCTGTTCATCATGGTCTATCTCTATCGCCTGCTGGACACCCCCTGTCTCCATAACAAAGGCTACCAGTCCGTCATTCCTTGTGGAGTGCCCTGGTGAAGACCGGTGCCATTTAGACTCCTCGCCTTGGGTGATCCAATACTACCTGTCAAAAGAGACCCCAACATAGCTCCCCTCCTACTCTAATTTAATTTTAATTTTTATTTGCAGCCACAAATCGGTGTTGCCATCTGATAAAACATATTAAGTTATAGGAGCCTTTTTAATAGTAGTGAAAGAAATCCACTCTGACATTGACTTGTTAAAAGGAAGTAGTCATATACAGGAACATGAACTTAATATTTATCACCCAGGTTTTGATGAAAGCATGTAAAACATAGAAAATACATTTTTTTCTCATGGAAAGTACAAAATACTCATTATTTTAAGTGTGAATAGTTATACCAAGTCATTATCAAGAAAGGGGGGGGGAGTATTTTTCATGCTTCAGATGCTCCTGTTGGTAGGGTCCACCACTGCTGCTGTATTCATTAACACAATTTGTTTCAGTAAACACATAGAGTACAATATGGCCAGGTATGGCTGTCTGTGAGCCTTTTCAGCAGTTTGATCATTAATGTAAGTCTAGAAGATTTTCAATACCTCCTATGCTTGGCCATGTGAACATATTACTCAAACCTGTTCTTCTCACCCCGTTATGATGACCCATTATTGAATCGCGTTCTCCACCTCTTCAGTTCCTAAAATCTTATCCCAAGCATTTCTATCTGCTTTGAAATGTCAGACACGGAGGCAGAAGGACCTTTAAAACCCCAAGTCATTAGTTAAGGTATGTGGATAATGCATGGATCAACATCAGAATACTGGAAAATGTAAGCTTTTAGTAAGCATAAACATTTAATAATGTTCACAGAAACATCAGGTTTACATGGAAAGAGGTAAAACATCTAAACTACCTTTTCTGGATTGTTACGTGTCCACAAAAGGACCTTGAGGTCCACAGGATATCGAGCAATACAAGCCAATACTTTATTGATATTCCTACCGACTACTGAAACAAACTCAGGAATTTTGGAACTCCAAAACATCTGGATTGGTGACTACAAACATAAAATTTAAAGACAAAGAGCAAAGAGGTTTCAGGAGTGTTTGAAAATTTGTGGCTACCCATACTGGGTTTTCTATAAAACTTCCACTAAGTCAACCAAAAACACAGAACTATTGAACAGATGAGAAAAACAAGTAACACTGTTAACCCAAATGTGCTAGAAAAACACATGTGTAATGGTTCTCATCTGATAATCGATATTGGATGAGAATCTTGCTTGTGTACAGTGCTTGTCGTCATCATCCGAACGACCATCTTTGCGGATCCACGGACGATGGACGACGAACGATCTCTATGGAGCAGAACAGTGTTGTCTGTACAGCACTCATTCATGCATCTTGCTGTTGTTTGTAGTTAGAAAGGATCATTAAAGATCCTTTCCAACAACAATTATTACATGTCTGTACATGGCCTTACAGTGATGGATAAAATGCCACCTCCATAAGTGGCACTGGGCCCAGGACTGGGCAAGTCCTATCAAAAAGGAGATCTATTAGCCACAACCCAATGAACCCCCATGAACATCTGAAGAAACCCGAGTTGAATGTGTAGGGCCATATCTCTAACAAAAAGTGAATAATTGTCTAAGCACTTACACAGCAAGGGAGAGAGGCAGGTTCAGAGCTTGTCCCTGTGAGGGAGACAGACAACCAGACTTCAAGTTTGTCCTAATCCTCCCTTACTCAATCCAAGGGAAACATATTA
>NC_092860.1:131892946-131903661 GCF_032062135.1 Pyxicephalus adspersus | reverse complement strand
GGCTGTTTAAACCACATCTGCCCACAAAGATTTTTTTATTATCAACACTTCAGCTATTTATATTGCAGTGCCTTCCATTTATGCCAGGTAGATGTCAAATCATTTTTGGCTTTGGATAAATCAATGCACATCTTTATTGAGGGAGTCTTAGAGAAACAGGATCTCCAGTTTCAGACGCCCTGAGCTTGCCAAGCCCTGTAGCAGATACATGGGCTGCTGATTCTCGGCACCATCAACATTCACTTCTTGGACCAAACTTTCGGCATGGCATTGCCAGCTGTATCATTGTCTCCTTGATGGATCACTTTTTCAGTCACAGTGATTTGAGATCTGAATACCAGAAATAAATTAAACAGAATAAAAAACGTAGGCAGATCATTGAAAAAGCTGTAAACTTATAGACAATTTTAAACAACAGTGCTGCAAATTAAACATGTGCGATAAACAAAATCGACAGTGGACTTTCCGTCTCATACCAAATAATATAAAAATAAGCCCATGAGCTCTCCCTCTAGTGGTTGTATGAAGGTCAGACAATGCAGTCAACATCCCTTCTTTACAACTGCTGAGATAAAGCAATTACACAATGTTTCATCTAAAGATTTAACTGTTTTCAAGCAAAAAGAAATCCATCCATGGCACATTTTTGTCTTAAGGTTTCTCTCTAACCAATTGAAGCTCTGCAAGGTAGCGTGTGGGGTATGGAGGGAGTGGGTCTGGAGCTCTATTTATATATATATATATATATATATATATATATATATATATATGTAAAAAAAAGATGATTTTATTTCTAAAAGGAACTGTCTTTTTTATTGGCTCCCCAAAGTATCAAAGGGCAAAAGGAAGATAAGAACACTTATAGAGCTTATAGAGATAAGGACACTAATAGAAATGTTTTCACACAGGATTGCACAATCATTCAACATTCCCACCTTTTTATTTGGATTACATTGAAAAAAACATCCTGGGTTTAACACCTTATAGTGTTTTACAATAAAAAGGTCAACCTCTTTGGATAGAGTAGGGAAGGGTTGAACCACTTACAGGTGTTCTTTAGGAAATTTTTGCTTTGTTTTTGTTTTTTTTTTGTGCTAAAGACACATCAGGAAATAAGAGGCATTTTCTCCAAAACGAAGGCCAACCACTTGTGGAACACGTGTTCCCAATATAAGATTTCGGGTCTTCTCCTGGAAAAAAAAAACTTGAACATTTTGGATTAATCACCATTTTAAGCCCCAACAACAACAACAACCATAATTCCAAATTTGGGAACTCTCTCACCAAACCTGTTGCCACCTGTCCAGTTATATTACCAGTAGCATGGATGTACTCTGGATTTTTAACATTTTTGAAGTGGGGAGAGATAGGGCAAAAAGTTGGAGCCTTTTTCCGATTTTAACCATTCTTTTGTGCCAGGGATGCAAAAGAATGGTTAAAATTGGATAAAGGCTCCAACTTTTGCCCTATCTCTCCGCACTCCATAAATGTTAAAAATCCTGAGTACATCCATGCTTCTGGTAATGTAACTGGACAGGTGGCAGCAGGTTTGGTGAGAAAGTGCCCAAAATTGGCACTATGGTTTATGCGTGAGAGCCAGAAACCATTTTCCTTTCATTCTTTCTTAAGCAATTTTTCTTTTACCAGTGAAACCTTTTATTCTAATAAAGTAATGATAACACTATCCATCTGATAAATCTATTCTTTATAGTTTTAGTTGGGAAAAAAAGAAATATCATTAATTTCTCATACAATCAGCTGGCACCACAAATGTTCTGTTTCAGCAATCTGAGAATTTAACAGCGCTGCTCTTTCAGCATTCTTGCCAACCTGAGTTTCTGGAGTCTAAACAATGGAAGGTGAATATGTAGCTTCAATTTGTCATTCAGCTCTTTAACTCCTGCTTTGCAAATTAGGTAATATTTAAGCTGATCATTCTTTCCTTGGCAAGCTAGAAAAGGCCCTGTTTTGATTGCATGATTAGACAATAGAAGCATGGAAATAAGATAATGAAACATGAATAGATTATTGATGCAATAGGGGAATGGTGATGTTATCACTTTGTGAAACAATAAAGGTATATAGAACCTAATATAGTCCTGTGTTTGAAAAGGGAGTAAGACATTTTATTCCGTATTTTTGATTTGTTGACTCGAATATCATTGAGCAGGGTTGTATCTTGATAAGACGGAATTATTTTTTCACATGTGTTGCTGATAGGTGACCTTATTAAGAGAGCTGTATTTGTGCCAGCTCAAATGTTATCAAAATTGATTGGTAAACTTGAGATAAAATTGGCATCTGACCGTGTTTTATTTTCGTTCTCACCATGCAGTCAATAAGTAATCCTCTCTGATAAGAAAACAACAGCTCTCTGTGAAAGCGTGCACTTATACCTGAAATGTAACAATATTATTTTTTTATTATTCATAGATAACACTTTTTTAAAAGTATATTTGACACTTAAGCCTTGTAGAAGAATGAGAGGGCTAAAAATGAACCATAAATGATTCATCCCTATGATTGTGATATAGTTTTAAGGAGTTCTGTCTTTAAAACCAGTTACATTGGCTCTGAAGATAAATTTGGTATCACTATGTTTAGAGTAGTTAATGGACCCACGCAAAAGGTCTGTACTTGCTCTTTATTAGGGCTCATGGGTTCTGCATACAACATGTGTTTAAAATGCCTAATAAATGCAGGTAAGCAGATCCCCTTTTATTGGTGTATAACAGTTCTGAAGCTGTCCTTGAAAATCTTTGCTTTATATTTCTTTGGACACCAGAAGTCTTATTAGGATGTAACTGCATTGCCAAAAAATGCTGCTTCTTGCTTCATTTCCTGTGTAAATGCATGTTTTTGAGCAGTGCTGCTTTCTAACACTAAATGTAGCATTGGAAAACAATGCCCATTGGAAAATTAAAGTGGTAAATAGGCTAATAATTACAATGGATACTTCCAATTTATTTGCCTCTTCGCAATAATCGAGTCTTTTCTAATCTTCTTTAAGAAAATTAGGGCCTCTAGCAATCTAAGGCATTTGGTTTTTGTTGGCATTTTACATTATATTAGACTGTCTTGCTGGAAGGGACCTAATAATTTGGTCTATTGTGGAGCAGTGGAAATTACCTTCTCTATAGCCAGATATTCCTCTTTCTTTGTTAAAGTTTTTTTGTTCACTTTACAACTGTTGGCAGGGTTACTTTAAATTAAATCTGTAAAGTTGTCCATTAAAGGGGAACTAATTCCAAAAAAACTAAAAAAAATTGCGACCAGTCTGGTCCTTTATAGCAGAAGAGAAAGGCAATGTCCCATGTGCAATAAAATAACCTTACCTTCCAGATCACAATTTTAATCTGTCCCCATTGCATTGTGGGCGCCACCATCTTCTTCCTCCTTCTCTTTCACTCGTTGGTCATCTTGATTTACAGGGCTGGGTAACTGCCATGAAGGCATGCAGAAATTCTTTCAGTCCTGGAAGCCTCGGTGGAAGTTGGGATATTCCAGCATTTTACACTGAGATGTACATGTGCAGCTCAGCCATTTTTTGACAACTTAGAACAGAGATCAGGCGGGTAAGAATAGTAATTGCAGACATTAATATCGCCCTGTCCTGCCTGATCTCAAATCATGATTGCCCTTGTTCCTTCCTCCTGTATCAATGCATTTACATTTGCCCCATCAGTGTACACATTCATATTATAGTGTTTCATTAGAAAAGTTCATTTGGCGACCCCCCCCATGTGTGTTTACTGAAATCAATATACATTTAGGCCAAGCTTTCTGATCTGTAATAACTACACTATTGTGATAAAAGAACATGGGCTGAATGGTGGCCACCACATTTCTTTTGCAGTTCTGTGCCTTTACTTGGAAATCAATAGGAGACACTAAAACCACATACTCAATTATAATATAATATAATATATATAATACGCAATTATAGTCGTCTGAAAGGCTATTTCACAATCCTTTCCAACGACTAAGCACTGCACGATGCATGAACAAGTGCTGTACATACAGCACTGTTCTGCTCTATGGAGAGGAGAGGGGGAGAAAGATGGAGCGGCACCCCGCTGCACGCTCTACCCCTTCCCCTGCATTAGGATCATTCATCATCCATCCTCCGTAGATCCGCCAGGACGGTCGTTAGGACAATGGATGACTGGCGCTGTACACACGCCAGATTCTCGTCCGAAATCGTCCCTGAGACGATTATTGGGCGAGAACCATTGGACGTGTGTACGTAGTATAACTACATGAACTTTAAATTTGCATCATGAAACAAAATGCCTCATTGAGTAGGCAGGGTAGGCTGGTGTGTTTACCTGGGATGTCTATCTATTGAACCTCTCCCATTATTCTTTATATTAAAGCTGGCATATTGTGATTTTTTTTTCCTATTTTGGTCAGTGACACATTTTGCTTGGACTGGTTGAAAATAAACAACATGGATTCTTCAAAATCTTTTGTCACCAGGTGTTACCATCTTTACATAGACTACTAGATTACTAGGCACAATGTGATTGATTTACTAAAGGTGTAAAGCCTGTTCACAATTTTCACTTTGCAAACCCATTGGAGCTGATTTACTAAATGTTTAAACTTTTAATTTAGCAAAGTAAAGTAAGTTTAATTTTAACTCTGTAACTTAGTTTAGTGAATGTGGTGAACATTCATTTTGCAAAAAATTCCCAATCACAAGCATGTGAATGTAGAAATTACAGCTACAAATTACAACTATTGTTTGGATAGCTGAAGTCAGCAGATTTTCATTTAATTAATTAAGTAATTATGAGTAATCCCTTGCAGGGTAATAATTATTTTTCATTTGAAATGTGCCCCCATGACACAGAATCCTCAAAGCACTAGTGGTTTGCTTTGGAGAGCACAGAAGAAGCTGTGACTTTCTGTCTCTCATTAAAATTTTGAAGACAAGTGTCTGATTAGACAGGAAAAGCATGGGGGAGGGGGCTTAGTTGAGTGCTCTGATTAAAGCGTACCTAAACTAAAATTTTTACTTTACACAAAAGGGTAGATAACCCTTTTATATAAAGTTAAAATGTTTTTTTTTTGCAACCCCTTTTTATTTAAGAAAAAAGGGTGAAGCCCCTTACCTTGGTGTGGGAGCACAGACCCTCCTCCTATGTCATGCATATCAAGGCTCCTGGCTGCCCCTTATGTGCATGGCCAATATTGGGCATTCTCCTACATTGAGGGGAAAGAAATGCCGATTTATTGCATGCGCAGCAGGTGCCTTTCCCTTATCCTCCACCTCCTGTTTCATAGTACCGTATGGTACGTAAAGATGTCTGCATAGTGCTCATACCTTCTACTGTCCATAGAAACAAGTTACAAAATTTAGTTTGTGTGAAGCTTTAGACTGCTTTGTGTACATTTCAGCCTAAACTAACAATATACAGTTTCAAAGATAAAGGAAAGTATGCAGAAATATGAAATATTTATATATAAGTTGTTTTTATTGAACAGAAATTTTATTTATTACTTGCAGCTTTTAGGGAAAAATTGGTAAAAAAAAAAACCTTCTTCCAACCAAGAGATAAATAGAATGCAGTGGTGCTACACATTTGTTAGCACAGAGCAGTAGGTAAAGTAAAAGGAAATGGAATAAATAAAACAAAGACAATAAAACCATTAAGGCAGGACAGTAGGAAACTATGAGATTTTTGTTTTTTAAATAAAACATATATAATTCATGCAGTTAATAAAAGGCAGCCATTGAAATCAGGAGTAGATAATAAATAGGCATGCAGAATGCCCATGTAATAGCTGGGTAGCTCAATTCATAAACTAAAATGCCCAAACAAAAATATATAATATTCTAGTTCAGTTTGTTCTTCCTATTACTTGTGGCAATAACCAATAAATACTTTGGTGTTCACATTAATCTTTTTATATGGGTACAGTGTGTATATATATGGAATTGCAACTCCTAGCAAGCACAGCTATTTTTTTCTCATCCAGGTATTTTTTTTATAATATTTAGGCTGCCCGGACATAAAAGTTCTACTCTGCACATTTTTAATAAGCTGATGATGACAGTGTGTTTTTAACTACTTTTATTTAGGGAAACCTGTACTAAAATATTATGCAGGCTGCAACTGATGAACTCTGCCTTTATAATTATTAGTCTGTTTTTCTAATCCATTGGCTTTAATACTTCCTGGCAAAAATCTCTAATGCAAGAGTTGTGTCTTCATTTTACCGGGATGTTGTAAAGTGATTAAGAATATTGTGGCCAAGAACAGGTAGGCAACACGTTTTTCACAAGGAGTTCTGTAATGGCTTTCTCTATATTTCAATCTATTAGTTTATAGTGCCTCTATCACAGTTTTGCTGTTTGATCCAGAGGTCCTAGTCGAGTACAATGCCCACGCTGCATCACCCTTTCATTAAAGCAGAACTGAACCCATGGTACTCACCTATCCCAGTTCCATTTTAGGAAGCTATCATCTTCCTTCTTCATTTCTTACTCTTTGCAATCTTCAGCCATCTTTATTGGTTATGCTGGGATGATGTAAGGAAATGACAAGGAAGACTGGAATGCCAGATATCCTAACAACCAAAAATGCCTGCACAGCTCAGCTTTTTGCCCGAAACCCAGAGCGATCAGGCACGTAAAACAGATTATTGCAAAAGGGACATTATCTGTCCCTTTCTGAAATAATGACCTGCCTGATCTTGTATTCTTCAAAGTGAAACTTTAGTTCTGCTTTAATACAACCTCCTCGTACTAACCCCATATAGCCAATGATGTCAATGTGCTTTTTTGTGTAACCCTAATCTTAACATTAAGGTTCGTGTGGCCCTAATATTCCAATTTCATGTAACCATACCGCTTCCCCCCAGCTTTACATCTATATGGTTCCTTAGATCTCATAAAGGGCCAAGACAATCACTAATCATTATTTCCGGCAACTATTACTGAGAATGTTACCCAGCTTTTCTCTCTTTGGTGTAAACTGAAACCTTTGTTTGCATAGTTACTTTATCTTTGCCAAGATCCTTCTTTTCAAACACCAACTTTTTCATAAACTGAAAGATTCTAGTATTTGTATAGTTGTTTCCTTTAAGAGAAACTTTGTATTCAGTTTCCCTTGTTTATTTCTCATTTGTTTAATCTCTGTTCCAATGGTGTGCACCATTAGACTTCATTTGGCAAAAATATTAAGACTTTGATCTCCATATTTAGAATCAATGTAGTTTTTTTATTATTGCTTTGATAAAAGTGTCAAAAGTAGTTAAAGACATTTCGTGGGGCGGTCATTTAAATGCTCTGTAAAATCTATAAAAGTAATTAAAAGATGGATGGGGGGTCAGGGAGTAATTGACAAAGCTCACCATATATAGTCTGAATTTTACAAATCTATGTAACAAGGGACCAACCTAAACTATTTTTCCATGAGTATCCAGCCAGATAGGCCCCTATACTACATAGCTGCTGATATAAATGAGTTTGTGATACGCTTAAATCAGCGGATTATCAAGTTGCTGATGCTTTGCTGCTTTTTTCTGCTAAATTTATAAAACACATGCCCGATCAAGTTACACTTGCCACTGCTCAACTAAAGCCTAAATTTCCCATTTGCTGTATTTAAAATGTGACATGTACAGGATGAATGAAGCAGAGACAGAGATTTACTTTCACTGCAGCTTTCCCTTCTTCAAGAGCAGTGGCCAACACAGAAGAGAAATCACCAATTCTTATTCCGAATCTCATAGGGCCATCTGCCCTAGGGCTACTATGCATGGGCTGAGTTTCCCAATGTATAAAACCATCAAATCTGAATACTAAAAAGAATGATCACTCGTACAACCAGTTGTAATAGGCCAGATATTTTGTTACAATAATTGTGGCTAGATCTGCGGTTTTGGTAAAACTGATAGATACACTAGTTGTATTCTGTGTATGAATGATCAATGTATATACAGAGCCCTATCAGAATTCTGATTCAAAAGTGTGTTCAGTTTTTTGGGACTTCTGACCAATCAATTACTAACCACTAATTACTCGGCTGCTCAAGTATACTAGATAGCGGAATATCCAACACTACATCCATAAAGATATAAATCCATACAGATTTGTATCTTGAGGCTCAAGACCCTGGAAGTTCACTACTATTTTTTTTTTTGTGGGATTAAAGATAGATTTTTCAGGCCACTACTTATTCGTAATTAACATTTCTAGGTGTTACCCAAAATACAGGAACTCACACTACATTTAAATCATTATGTCATAGTAATTTGTTAAAAAAATTCAAACTGTATAGCATACACACAAAACGACAAAAAAAGGCATATTGTTAATGGAATGATAAACATTTATTTACAGGGATCTGCTCTTCAGGGAGAGTGAGATATAATGATTGTATTTTAGCACGTAAAGCATTCTGTCAATTGATGTAATGACACGTGAATTTAATGTGTTTATACAGGGGCTGTTTGTTTCATTAAGAAGGGAGATACTTTCAGTAGAGTAACACATTTTCATGTTTGCAGTGATTTATTTGAGCAATCTACAGGGTTCATGTATTTGCACTGGATCATTAATTACTATGATATTTTATGCCTGCCATTTCAATATACAATCAATATTGGCTTGTAAATATAACATTGTATATTGATGGTGATATTGGAAATATAAATAAATCATTAAAATAAATGTTTTTTTTTTAGAAAACTGTAAATTCCAGCTGTTTAAATGTTGACAGATCTTCATTTTTTTTAAAAATAACTGCTAGCTAAGATTGGTTAGCAATCTAGTAAGGATGAGCGAAAATTTCCAGTGGTTCTGCGAAATTTCGGTGAACTGACTTTGTAAAACCATCGGAAGATCGAGGAAATTCTAACAAGAATATTCACAGGGGATTCCCAGGATTCCCTGGGAATCCCCCTGTTTGCGATCCCGGCCCTAGAGGTTAAATAAGGACAAGTATTCCCATTCAAAACGCTTTCCTCAGCTAATCAGAGTCAGAGAGCATTTTTTGAGGTTTTGAATGGGGAAACTTGTAACCTAGTGCCGGGGATCGCACACTGAGCTGATCAATGAATGCAGCCGGCACTGTATTCATTGATCAGCGCAGCCCGCAATCTTTTTATTGGAATTTTTTTTTTAAATTCAAGCTCGGTTGACGAATTTACACCGGCCATTCTCGCTTACAATTTAGGTAATAAAGAACGTCCTAATTCGCAGCGAGATCGAGTTTTAAAAACTCGCTTATCCCTACTATCTAGTCTCAAACCACAGATTTATCAAAGTGTACCCTTAAGCAGTCTTCTTTCACTTCCTGTAAAAGTTTGGAAGAAAGTTAAACTGTTGTTCCAGGATTTTAATTGAAAAAAAAAATATGTCCTGTATCATTCTTATTTTTTTCTGCATGGTAAATTGTTGATATTGGTAATATATTGGCAATTTTAGGCTCCCAATGCTTTTTAGTCTGTTTTAATCTGTAGAATAAACAAGCTTTGTTTTACAAATAAATTTAGTACAGGTGTTATTAAAATTCCAAAGGTAAAAGTTAGTCTTGAAGTTCCCTGTTGCCATTCAATGTAAGTGTTAAATGCTTGCATTGTCAACAGGAATATGAATAAGGCTATGTACTCACGTGCAATAATCTTTCATGATCCTTTCCAACGACAAATGACTGCACGATACATGAATGAGCGCTGTACATACAGCACTGTTCTGCTCTATGCAGAAAGGAGGGGGAGAACCCAGGAGCGGCACCCTGCTGTGCTCTCTTCCCCTTTACTTCCATTGCAATCGTTTGTCGTCCATTGTCCATGGATCCGCCAGGATGGTTGTTCGGATTATAGACAATGCACTGTACACACACAAGATTCTCATCCATATCAGCCCTAAGCCGATTATCAGACCAGAACCATTGCACCTCTGTACCTAGCCAAAGAAGTAATTATTAACTTACATCTTACTCCTCCAGCATCCATTGCTCTCTAATGATATCAACATCTGTCTTGTTTCTTTGTGAAAAATATAGGTAAGTATTCCCTGTAAAAAATAAGTAAGTGCACTAGAAGTCAAATGATTATGTCAGTGTGCTACGCTTAGGGGGCGGCTTTTAAGGAGTTGAATTTAATAACTGCAAGAGATAAGGCAATTATTACACAAATTAATATTACACAATTATTAAGACAAAGGAGCATTTAACCCTTGCAATGTGACCCCACTGCAAGGGTGATTTTTCTTCTGCCTAAAGTTGTGCTTTACCCATTTTTATGTATACATACCTCCAGTGAATTACCTCCAAATGAGTCTGTTAGTACCTGATCAAGATGTAAGATTCCAAGTTAAAATCATTTATTATAATGATGTTGATATTGATATAATATAAAACGTTCTGAAGGTGTCACAGATGGCTCAGTGGCTATCGCTCTCACAACTGCAGTGGTGTTCTCTGTGTTCATGTTAGTTTCCCCTGGGCACCCCGGTTTCCCCCACACTTCCAAACACATGCCTTTAGGAAAAATTAGGTCCCCCAGAAACTGTCCCTGATATGCATGGAAAAATATACAGGAAAAGCATAGAATAGGAACTGAGCGATATAGTCCTATATAGCCTTTTCTAAGGTGTACTCAACACACTAAAAAAATAGATGAAAGGCTCCCTATTGGTAATCCTATTATTATTAACTTGTATTTATATAGCGCCAACATTTTACATAACACAAAGTCCA
>NC_092860.1:131889506-131890375 GCF_032062135.1 Pyxicephalus adspersus | reverse complement strand
ATGTTGTTCTTAACTTTAATATACTCGAGGCAAGGTAAGAAAATCTACACATACTACAAATGTACCGTATGCTTGCCAACTGCCCTTTGGTCCAGTGTTTTATGAGTTTGTTCTTAGACCTCATTACCTATCTGTACAATAAGATCCGTCTAGCAACCTCCTAGATAGTATTGTTACTAACCAATATTGTTCTGGCATTTACAAAATATTTCTTTCAAGTGATAGACTCACTTTATTACACAATCAGCTCCAAAACTAAAATAACACAAAATGTTGGCACTCTTTAGCATCGATAATTAAGTTCTCATGCCCTTTAGTGCATGCTGAAAGCATAGCTATGTTTATGGCAAGCCTAAAACAAATATTTTAATGGGAATCACCAGTTTAGATGGCGATACCATTTGGATAGCTATGCATGTATCCAGCTCTGACATTTTGCATTATCCTTGTCTGGTATGAAAGGTTGTATTCTGATTTCTACATAGCCAGTCAGCATCACTGCTCCAAAAGTTTTCAGCCACAAATGCAACAGTTCACATCACTTAAGTATTACTTTTGGAATTTGTGTGTTTTTAATTCAGACTCCATTAGGTAGCTGTACACTTATCTAGACAGATCTAGATCCAGAGCTCCTGTTTCTTGTAGTTTGAAGTTTTACAATTGCTTTCCACCTACCTTCTAAAAATTGTATTCTGTCATCTAGTGCAGCGGTTGCCAGCATTTCTGACCCCACGGACCACTAAATTCACTGAACTCAGACCGCACAAGCACGGGCAGCCATGTGAGACTTCTCCCAGAGTGACGTCATGATGCCAGAACTCCCCACTCTCCCATCGCAGGCTCAGACCCGCTTGCTAAATTCTGGGCGA
>NC_092860.1:131845633-131889482 GCF_032062135.1 Pyxicephalus adspersus | reverse complement strand
ACACAACAAAATTTATGTCCTGCGCTACTGTCCCCCCAGGATGTTTAGCAAGTAGGTCTGAGTCTGCAATGGGAGAGTGGGCATAAGGGGGACAGAGCTACGGACCACCGGTTGCCGATCGCTGATGGATTTAGCTGGAATGTAATATAATTTCACATACCTGAGTAAAAACATTTACATTTGGAAGAAATGGAATTTATTAACTATTGAATATCAAATTCACTTTGTGAGTCAATGGGCCAGATTTTTTTAATCTCTCCTAAAAACTAGAGAAGATAGACAGTCATGGCAGTCTATAGGATTCTCCCATGAGAGCCTGTCTTCTGATGAGCTTTAATAAATCAGGCCCAATATTGTTTGCAAGACATCTTTTCTGTTATTAACTGCAGTAGGCTAACATGTCTTGCTAGTAACACCTATACAAACATCACAGGCAATACCAATGAGGGACCTGCTTTGGCTGAAGATGCTGCATGTGTGAAGCATTAGTGGCCTGTTAGGTGGAGAGGAATACAAGGGGATAGAATCTTCATCCCCCCATCCCACCTCTGTTTTTTAACAATCCTTCCTTATGCCTAGTGGTGGGACTGGATCTAAAATGAAAGGGAATGGGTGGAGATTCTGTCCCTGTGTACTCCATTCCACTGTAAAAACCTGTATAACTTAGATGTAGAAAAGAAAACTTTGTAATCATAATCATAGAGTGGTCTTTATGTTTTTCAAATTATCTTCTATTTTGACAGAGGCAATAGCACATAAGTAATTTTATTTAATTTATTACCGTACTCTGACACTTATTTCCTTTCTTTAGTTGACAATACGCTTCCAATGTGTATTATTAAAACAGGAGTGTTTTATATTGAAGTATCATTTCATGGTCCTTATTACCGTGTTTCCCCGAAAATAAGACCTACCTTGAAAATAAACCGTAGCATGCTAATAATGCAAGGGTGAAATGTAAGCCCTACCCCGAAAAAAAGCCCTATCGGCAGCTTCTTTGTGCAACAGAGCAGCCGTTGCAGCAGACTTCAGAGAGTGCAGTCACGTGGTATACGGCGGCGGAGGGCTACCAAGAGAAGAAGACGGAAGCAGCTGGGAACACCATGGGATGGGAGTACGGTATCAATAGTGGTGAGTACTTTTTTTTTTTTTTAACCAAATGCTGACCCCACTGACACCAATTATTTTTGGGGAAATATTGTAAATGTTAGGGGGGCAAATAGTGCTTTGTATTGTGTTGGGACACTATATAAGTGAGGGCACACATGGGGACAATGCATACCCCACATAATATAGTGCCCTCACAGTTAAATACCGTATGTATCTTCAACTATGGGGGCATGCTTTGTATTGTGTGGAGGCACACATAGGGAGAATGCATCCTCCACCTAATATAGTGCCCCCACATTACAGTATGTGTGTTCACATATGTTGGCATGTTCTGTAGATTTTTGTATATGAATAAATATAGATTTTTGTACTTGAGAAAAATAAGACATCCCCTGAAAATAAGCCCTAATGCAATTTTTGGAGGTAAAGTTAATATAAGACCCTGTCTTATTTTCAGGGAAACACGGTAGCTTCAAACCTTTGCGTGTATTGATGCACACATTTGTATGAATTCATTACCATTGTGTTAAGGCAGCACATTCAGTCTAAGCATGCCTTAATGCATAAAGTACACAACTTTTTGTTACAAAGAATATTCACATCTCTGCATTGTTGTGTACTATTTTGCAGGTGCACTGGGTTCTACTGTATACATAATGTGCATTGGGGTGCCATTCAGAATGAATTTTAACCCAATGGAATTCGCATATGCAGTATATTATTAAATGCATAAAGGTGTGGAGCCAGCCTAAAGTTCTTTTACACTTTCAGCCAATTTTCAAGTAATATGTATATCCATCTATCAAGAGATAGATTAGGTCCTGTGGATCTATAGTTTTAGTTATATATTAGCAACTGTGCCAGTCCTATTAGCCAGTCCACTGACCTCCTTCAGTATCAAGATAAAGCTGCTCCAAATTGCTTGTTTCTCAATGTGATACAAATGACTTTGCCTGTCTTTGTATTTGCATATAGCCGCCTAGTTTTTTTTTTCACAAGGATTCCTTCGCCCAAAATATAAGGGGATATTTATATATTTTATGGTATAAAGCCCTAATATAGGTGATTTGTTTTCTCTTAAACTTAGCTACATCATCAAACACACATACACATGTACACCATTGATTATGACTATTCAAAGCAACCAAGGCACTGGAGATGGGTAAGAAGGTATCCTATTAACTCTCCATGATTAGATGCATTCTAAAATATATAGGGGTAGCTGTATGGAAAATCAAGGAATAAACATAGAGCTGTCATCTACAGCAACCAAGTGTTTGTAGTGCTCCTTTATTGTAGAAAGGTCCCTATAGGGTGTAAGAGGTAAATTTCAGTACATGCTGGACAGTTCTAGAATCCTTTCTCCCTAGGCAGCGATAGTCAACTACCAGGGGGCAAACCCAGCCTTATCAAGGTAGGAACCAGGTACTACCCCGGTGCATTTACCAGTGGGAAGTATTGTGATGTTTGGCACCTTTTTAGGCGGCCTTTGAAACAGATTAAATTTGTGGGGCAATGAGACCTCGGGGCCCTTGCCATGGATGATTAGATGAGTCTAGGGGAGGCAGGGCAGGACCTAGTCTGGGGTCCAAAAAGTGAGCCACTGTGGGGATGAGCCTAGTTCCCAGTGGAAGGAGACTGAGCTTCTGCAGGGAGAAGCCAAAGGAGAAGGGACCCAGAAGAGGGGAACATAAATCATGATCCCATTGGTGCTGAATTTGGCAGTGTCACGTCTATGGGGAGATCCAATCCCGAGGAGAGATGCTTTACTCTCAGCCTGTTACAGATTGAAAATTCAGCAAGGAACTTGGTCAGCTGTCAGTGTTGACTGAGATCAATCACTACTGGATGTGAACTGCCATTGTATACCAATCTGCCATCCTAATCCTCTCACCAACGTGTTTGTGTCGCAATTAATTCCTCAAAACTAAGATGTAGGAACCTCTGTGATTTCTTATGCCATGCAACAAAAGAAGAACCTGGGGAAAACTCAGCCTACGGGCTGACTGCCACATGGTATTGGAAATTAATTAATTACTAAAGTCTACCATTCATGTGACAGTCTCAGTTTTTTGTACATAACCCCTTTGATGATGTCTTTGCCTTGAGGAAACATTTTTGCATATTCCTTCTTCTTTTTGGAAGCTGTTATTGCTATGAACCTGCATCCCATTTTTACCACTAGCAGAATTTGCTTGGAAGCAGTAAGGGCTATTGTTGCTACAGTATAAGTCTAAGACAGATCGTAAAATCCCTGGTGTCGAGGAAACTATATAATGCTTACTAGTTTCAGCAACGACAGCAAAAATTTCGCAAGCCAGATGCTCTGATTTTACCATCTTTAATGGTTTAACTCTTTCTTGATCCATGAAAACAAGAATATTTTAGAAATAGTTTATTATAAACATGAATGTATCAAATTCCAGATTTGATTTAATTTTTTGCCTTGGGTTATGTCTTTGCCTTTAGCATCATCAAGAATTTTGCAATAAAAGCTTTGCAATGGCATTAAATATTTTGGTTTTCACAATAATTGAATGAACATGTTTTTGCAGGAAGGTCATAAAGATTCATCTGGATGGGTCAGATGGCAAAGTGCAGATCTCTGCGTTTTAGAGGACACGGCATTATTAAATCGTCATTTTATTCTGTCTAAAGCAAATTGTGCTTTTTGGTTGGCTTTTCCATTATTCATTGCACTTTCATTTGCATGCAAAGAAGTGAAATGTTTTGTGATAACAGCTGTGTTCTGTTGTATTTTATTTTGAAATTCATTAAGTGGAACTTAACTAACCATTTACAGTGTCCCAAACAGCCATAGCCATGTGTAATGGAACCTTTACAAATCTTAACCGTTACTAAATATTTCTTTTTATATATAGTCATTTTTTTCCAAATGCTGGTTCACCTGTACAAATTCAATTTGCATCTCTATACCGATAATCTTCTATGGTGTCTTTTAGTCACTTCTACATATCTATATGTTCTTCAGCATTGGCTGAACTGTTGGCTGTCATTACACTGGACCGCCATTATACCGATGGTGATAATGATGCACAACACTTGCGATGCACAATATGTGCCAGCATAGCCACCTGCTTTATCAAACAGGGGTGTATATGACAGGGTTACAATGCAGAAACAGGGAAAGTGGCAGAATCGTCAGGTAGGGGTACATACGAAAGGCGTCAATGTAGGAGCAAAACTGAGATTTGAACAGGCACATTTATTGGAGAATAAATCAGCAATCAAAGTGAAGGGAGGAGAGCACAGAAGGGTGCTGACTGCACCTTCTCCCCTCCCCTCTCTATAGAACAGAATGGCTCTGTATGTACTGTGCTCATTCTTTCATCTTTTAGTCCTATGTTGCTGGAAGCGATCTTGAAAGACTGTTTCCGATGACAAGAATTGAGCGTGTATATGCAGCCTAATACATTGTCATTGATGTCATTATATAATGTAATCCATCATCGATTATGACAACCCAATGTATGTAGAAGTTGACAGATTCTCCTGACTCCAGAAATACTGAAGAGTTTATTTTTGCTTCAGAAGTACTCCTCCTGATGCTGGACAGTCTTTTTTAAAATGTATTTGTGCATTATTAAATGTTCCCTGAAGGCAGTGCCCATCTCCCCAGGCCTTGGACTATTAGCAGTAAAAAAAGAGTTTAAATGGAAGACAACTCCATAGACTTCAATGGGGTTCAACTTTAAGTTTGGGTTTCGTTAACATCAAAATTAGTTTGCCAAACCCTTATAAAACTGAACCTTACAAGGATGGCCCAGAAAAATAGGAAGTAAAATAAACAAAAGTATGTTTTCCATTACTGGCATCTTGTCAGCTTGTCAGTCCCCATAGAAGAGATTTAGCATTTTCAGAAGGAGCAATGGGAATGAGACATTACATTCTTGAAATATATTCTTTAAATGATATTTATTGACACGTAGAGGCCACACTTCCTTGGTATGCACCAAACCCTTTCTTTTCTCCATAGGCATGGGTGAAGCAGAAAAACCTACCAATATTTTTCCTGACTGTGGAGGGGAATTAGAACACAGCAAGAACCTATACTAACAAGGAAAAAGAAGACAAAGTCTATTTTGATGGTGTTCCAGGATTGGACTGTAAAGAATTAAAAAAGTTGTTGAAAACATTTACTGGTTTGTCTCGAAGTGTTTTAGGTGCATATCATAGATGTTAGAAATAGAATATGGTATCAGACAGAAGTTCTAACCTAATTGTATTTGTTTCTCATGACGAGGTTTCTCTAATTCATTATTCCAGCTCTGTTGTTTGACTAGTACAACATTGCCAGTGGAAATAATTATCTTGTGCTTCTAAAGCACTATGGGAATTAATTTATTAGGTAGCAACTAAAGGTAGGTGGTTTTACAAGGCATCTTGGGTATTTGTGTCACTGCAAGTCATTCTATTTTAATATTTGAACAGTTATGCTTAGATTCTCTTTCAGTTGATTCACAATAAATTGCTTAATAAATCACAATGGTGGAGACGATTTTTACATACTACAATGAATGCTGGAAATAAGAAAGCCAATGCATAGCACATGATGGACATTATATTTCTCAAAAAAAGGATGTCTATGACAGAAACTGTAAATACATATATTTCACATGCCCTAACTATAAAACCAAAAGGGGTACTCCAGCCAAACATACAATAGCCTATTAAAAGATGAAAATTAAAAAAAAAAACTATTGTTAGAATAATAACTTTCAATCTAGGTATCTCCTATGCAGTATTTGTTTTCCAACACAAGATACCCTCAGTCCCATTGGCAGCTCCATTCAGCCTACTTCTTCTAAGCTACAACTGTCCTAGACTTGCTCTTGCCTGTAAAATGTTACCCCAGAAACAAGACACATCAAGCTGTAGCATAAACGCACACAATCTGTTGATCAAAAATGAAGTGTTGCCTGAGACTAGGGAAATGTTAATGTGAGTCCTATCAGAAGCTACCAATGCCTTCTACCTGGCCTGTAGCTTCTGCCACCCCCCTAGTTTCCTAACTGTTACCACTCTGCCAACAAATCATCTGCTCAGCAAGCTGCAGAATCACCTGCATCCCTGTGGCCATAAATTTTACACTGTTCTTGGCATCCCCTGCACAGAACTGGGGCTGTGCATAGCTGAAGGGGATACTGGAATGGGTGCTGCAGCCATTGAGTAGAATATTCATCCTGTCCTGCCATTGGCTGCTGGGACTTTTTAAACCCCTCCAGTTCCAGGCTCAGGTTGTTAGATCCTCAATGCAATGCCTGCCTCTCTGCCAGCTAGCCCTCTGTTTGAATTCTCTTGGGTTGACCTTGACTCTGCCTTGTCTGCCGCCTGTCCTATCATTGGCCTGTTCAACCACCTCACCTGGATTTACTGTGTTCCAGCCTGACAGCAAGTCTTCTGATGCCTGTCACTCCGCGATTGGGAGATCTGGGGGGCTCCGACCTGGTGACCTCCTTGTAGTACAGTAGTCCAGGGGACACTAGGGTCCACCGGCCCATCACTCCTTGCGGGGTGCACTGGTGAAGACCAGCGGGTCACTTGGATTCCGAGCCTCAGGTGATCCCATCTCACCTGCCAGGGGGAGGCAACCCATAACAGTAACACATTAACACAACAATGTCACAATCATACTGCAAATAGGTGTCTGATGAAGCCGCTGTTGCAGTGAATGTGATGTCACAGGCAATGGCACATGATTGTATATGACACTTGTAATACAAACTGTCTCATCTTCAAAATGCTTTATTAGGTAATTAATAATTACAGATTAACAGGATATGCAGCAGTGGGTAATTTTGTGTTACTTTGCATTGTTTAAAGCTGAGTTTCTTTGCTACTTGTATATCCAACAGGTATATGTGCCATAACTTTTTACCTGAAAGGATATCAGAAAGACAGAAAAAGATGAAATATTATTTCCAACAAGAAAAAAAGAAAAGACAGATGTTTCAGTTTCCCCCATTATCACCTCTCTCCTTTTAATAGGTTTTATCAGGGGTGGTATTTAATAGTTTACATGAACCTTACCATATAGATGTACTTGAGTACTAACACCATGGTATTTGGGATAAAAGACTCAACCTAATGACATTTAAATGCCAGATTTATCCATAGGAACAGTAATGTCTTTCAAGGGCCTTTGATAAATGCAATAAGTGTTAGATTATTGGCTTTACCACATTCTAGGCTTTCATCCTGGGAGCATATTACGATTTTATACTTGGTGGCAAAAGTCCACTGGCAAAGCTGACAATGTTTTCCAAAGAGAACAATTGTATTGTAATGTATTTGTGGATTGGCTCCTGGAGGTAGTGTTAGCATCATTAATGTATTCCAATGGCCCAACAACAGTTTAAACCACAAAAGCCTCCTTCCAAAATGAAAACAAAAAACTGTTATTGGGTTCAACACATTCTAAGCCTGAAGCGTACCTAAACTCACAGTTTTTACTTAACATAAAAGGGTAGACAACCCTTTTATGTAAAGTTAAAATTCTGTTTGTTAATTTTTTTTAAATGCAACACCCTTTTTTTTAAAAAAAAAAGGGTAAAGCACTACCCCCTAAATGAATGGGAGCGAAAAGCCTCCTGGGATACCTATGTCACAGATCCTGAGAGGCTCTTCTTGGGTGCTCTTTCTGCGCATGCCTGGGACCCGATAGAAGAGACCTCTGGACCGATCGACTGCGCTGCAGGATTAAAGGTAAGTGATTTTTTTTTGTTCTTGGGGACTTTTGAGTTTAGTTCCCCTTTTCTACTCATTCCAATACCTAATCAACCTTAATTACCTTTATAGGGTATGTGCACCAAAATCTTAATATCCGCTTACATCAGAGAATTCCTTTGACTGTCATATAGCGCCTGGAAGCACATTAGGAGATTAGAAATAGTCCATTGGTGAGCTGAAAATTCCCATCTGCTAGTCACTGTTTTACAAGGAGGACAATAGTATTTGGTATTTATTTGTGACGTGGTTCTTGGAGGCATGTTTGACTTCTAAAGTAGTTGTAGGCCAACTTTATCTTTTAAAGCTCACTGAATGTGTGCGTCCTGCCCTGCCTAAGCAAATAACAAGGAAGAACAAAAACAATATTTATTTACAAGGAAAGAAAAGCAGCATCAAGATAACAAAATTTAAATGACTTTTTATTCATATTCATTAAAATGCAAATGTTACTCATGGAATAGAACTAAGATACAAACAACTGCAAGTCATTGTGAGCAATGCAACAGATGTTGTATAAGAATATATCTGATGTCCTTTTATTCAGTGTCTTTTCCAGGGGCTGCCTAATTTAAAAAATGATCACTAGATATTTACTACTTCAGGATATTTGCACAAAATCACATTTTATCCACAATAACATTGTCAACATTCAGTAAATAAAAAAAACTGCTTAAAGGCAGAGTAAACTCAAACAATCTTTGTTTGTTAACATCTAATGCAGGTTACGTAATTATTAACACGTGACCACAAATGCATTTAATGTACCTTGCATATATATATATATATATATATATATATGCATTAATATTGACAGATAGAAAATTGTAGGCACCAAACTGAAGCATTAGTTTTAAAGCGGACCTATCACCAACATTTGAACATTATATAAAGGGGTACCCATAGGGTGACCCACAGGGTTGACACAAGGGTAGCCCATGTTTGAAATTCCCATGCATTCCAATGGGCTAATCTTCACCAGGGCGTTTCCTTGAGGCACATTTTTGAACGTTAAAAATGAAAACCTGAGGTTAGCGCAGAAAAACACGGGAAAACGCCATTGAAATTAATAGAGACATTTACCTGCGTTTTCCTGCATTTATAAATACTTGAAAACAATCGCGGTAAAACACGGCAATACCTGGCATAGGCGTTTTCCAGTGGTTTAAAGGCCAGATTTAAATCTACTGAATTTCAAACATGGGCTTTTAAAGACTCAGGTTAAACGCTGGGGAAACAGTCCGTGTAGCTGCGTCTACATGAATTTTTTCCCCATTATTTATCCTGGTTCTTTAAACTCCCATGTTTGATATTCTCATTCATTCTAATTGACCAGTCCACACCAGGGCATCCTGCAGCTTTTGGAGTTAAAATGCACATAAAATCACAAAAACTTCTCGCTAAATGCTTAAAAATACTTAAAAGATACCTAAAAGACTATCCATTAAGGCCCAATGGACATGAATGGGCATTTTTGGTTTTCTTTGGGGGCATTTTTGGGCATTTGGAAGGTGTTTTCCTCTAACTCTACTCTTCAACAAATTAATTTAAAAAATCTTTATAAATGCATCAAAATGCATTTAAAAGCTGTATGGACATTTATAAGCAATTTAAATAAAAGTCAGTGTAGCCTTAGTTTGCTATTTTTATAAATATGGTGATCAGAAAAAGAAAGGCAAGCAATGAAATTGTTACATCAATCGGCCCCAAAGTGCAAAGGCTTCATCCTATAAATAATTTTTAGCTGTAGAGATGTTATCCAAATAAATAAAAAATTATATACCTGCAAACAAAACATAAAAAGCACATAAAAAAACACATAAAAAAGAAAATGTTTGAATTGAATTAAGAAAACAATTAAAGAAAATAAAAAAAAACCAAAATAAAACGCAATATAAAATAAACAGCAGTGAATGCAGATTTTTATGCACAGAATCACTCTGTGAAATAAACTACTGTATTCTCTTTTTTTAGTAGAAGTAGTTAGCCACATTCATCTGGACCTCTTCATGTAATGTTGAAGATGTTTCACAGCTTTCTCATCTGCTTTATCACAAACTGATGAAGTAGCTTGAAAATCTGTGAAATGTCTTCAACATTGCAAGAACAGGTCAATCTGAATGTGACTAACTATTACTAGATATACTATAATACATATATACATCTAATGGCCTGGGTAACTGATGACCTCCAGCATGTTTCAGCCTACCTACATGCACTTCCTCCTGTGTCAGTGTGGAATTGAAGAGAATGCAGAAAAGGACAACTAAACTAATAAAAGGAATATCTTGAGTAGAGACGTTTAAGGGGGATATGATCACCCTGTATAAATATATAAACGGTCCATATAGAGAACTCTCCTCCCAATTAGTCACTTTCAGATCATTACAAAGAACAAGAGGGAACTCTTTGCATCAGGAGGAAAAGAAGTTTAGGCTCCGGATAAGGAAGGGATTCTTCACTGTAAGGTCTGTGAAATGTGGAATCGGCTCCCTCAGAAAGTAGTTTCAGCAACTACTATAGATTGCTTTAGGAAAAAGCTGGACATTTTTTTTTGGAAGCACAGAATATAACTGGGTATTAAGGCTTTAAAGTAAAAATAACAGTGACTGCTGATCCAAGGAACATCTGATTGCCTCATGGAATCAGGAAGGAAATGTTTCCTCTGTTGGAGCAAAATGTACCAGTTTTTTTTACTTTCTCTAGATAAACTATATTCATAGGCTTTTATATCTCAGATATGTTTATTTCCCTCATGGTTGAACTTGATGGGCTTTTTATACCTGACTATGTAACTATGTAAAGTTGAAGAATAAACTCATCAATGTGAGTTTTTTTTTCTTATGTATTTGCGTTCAACTGATAAACTGTATGATTATGTACAGTTCAGCATTAAAAGAAAAGAAAAATTATATAAGTATCCTGTCTTTATTTTTTTTTTTTTTTCATCAGGCACATCTTACTGTAAAATTAAAAAAAGAGAATATAATAGATCCCTTAAAACCCTTTAAAAAGCACATATTAGTTTTGAGACTCTGAAGTGGCTTCACTCGGATTCTATTTACAGAACCCCAAATCAGAAGTGCTTAGTAGATATTCTTCTTAGCCCTTGTACTTACATATATCCAACAAATACTGTGAAATCAAATTATATTTATCAATAGTTTCCATTATCTCTGAGGCATCAACAAGAATGTCTGGAAAACCCATGATTTATGTTCTATTTGTAAAAAACATCTGCAGAAAAAAATAAGTCTCTTGATGCCAGAATTGTCATCATTGATGACTCTGGAAAATGAGCAGTACATAATTTGCTGGCTCCCTTGCGTATCTAAAACAGATTGCTAAATGAAACACTGGAGGAGATTGCATATGGCACGGCAGACCAGCTTTGTATAGGAGCGCATGCAGGTGGTTGCTCTGTAATAGTTTTTCCAAACAGGACATAACTTATTTAAGGGACATTTGCACAGAAAACGTCCTCATTGTTAAACACTTAAATCTACCCTAAAGGACTTATCGCACCAGTGTCTCGGCTATATTTTGGTTTTTAGGATTCTTAATGATGCAGGCAGCCTAGGGCAAAGAGGAAAATCATTTACACTCCAACAAGCAACATTTAAATGAGTGTTTGAAGGGTATGTATCTGTAACATGTAAACAGGAAACATACCTTACTGAATGCAAAATAATATTTGTTTTACCATTCATTTAACACTCCATCTGCCCAGGAGAATTGAGAAAAAATATATGTGCTTTTACATATTTTCATATGACTTCTCTAAAGCACTATCAGATTCAGTTATATGCATAAGATATATTTCTTTTGTAATATTGTTGTTATTTATTTTTTTTACTTTTTGTATTGATATTATCCTTATTTTAATGAATAATAATATTTTAATAATTAAGATTAATAATCTTTTTTGTTATTTGTGTACATGAGAAAGCAGCTAAATAAGATGATCTATTAAGGATTAGTCTACAGGTTTAACACCCATGTTTGAAATTCCCATTCATTCCAATAGGCCAGTCTATACTAGAGCATTTTCTTGATGGGATGTACAGAAAACATTCTGCAGATGTTGGAAAGAGTTAAAATACCCAAACACCCCAAAACACTGTTCAAACGCATCAAAATGGCCCCATGGGGAGTTTTGGGGCATTTGCCCATCTTTGCCACAGATCTTGGTTTAAAATGTCTTAATAAAGGCTTGAAACTCATCATGTACTAATACAAAGGTCAACAGGAGAAACAACAGTGCTTAGAAAGGGAGCAGGTAGTGAACACATCCAGGAAGCTTAATATACCAGAGGTGGCCAGAGATTTGTATTAGAGCAAAGCTTTAGGCAACCTGGTGAAAAGATGTTCATTTTCTGGTGATTTCAGTGATGCCATTATGAAGTCATTATCAGAAGCTAGCACTGGGGTTGTTCTGATAGGTGTGTTTCAGAAAACACCCAGGGGCAAATGTTACATACTCCATACTTATGTGCTCATAATCTTTGCAAGCTTTACATACTTAGGACCCCGTGCTTTGTACATTAGTCTTCCTGAACCTTGCAATCCATGCATTTAATACTACTGACCCCTGCACTTTGTGCTTCATGCACTACTGAACTCTGCACAGTTTTAAAGGCAATATGGGGGTAAAAGAACTATGGCATATATGTAGGGAAGTAGGGAAACAGGGAATGTATAGTATTGTGTGCAGAGTGATACAGTTTGAATAATGGAATGCATTCTATACATAATGGCCTATTGCAGAAGAGAGAATAGAGAACATGCATCGTAGTATAAAGAATGAGTTGGTCATCATGGCATACAAAATCAGACAGTGCATATGAGGGAACACACAGTTTGGTGTAAAGAACAAGATATTGTGGAGAGGGAATGTACAGAATGAAACAAAAGGTGTAATAGTAAATAAACAGCATTGTATATGGAGTGAGTGCACAACAGTGAATGTATAGCATGGTATATGGAGTGAATGAACAATAGGTAATGTATAGCATGGTATATGGAGTGAATGCACAATAGTGAATGTATAGCATGGTAAAAGGAATGAGTGTACAATAGTAAACATAGAGCATGGTATATGGAGTGAATGCACAATAGGTAATGTATAGCATGGTATATGGAGTGAGTGCACAATAGTGAATGTATAGCATGGTATATGGAGTGAATGCACAATAGTGAATGTATAGCATGGTAAAAGGAATGAGTGTACAATACTAAACATAGAGCATGGTATACAAAGTTTACTAGCAAAATATTTGCTACCTTAGCAGCATAGCACACAGAATGAGCCAGTGTGCAGAACAAAACACACCATATACGGTTTTTTTAAGCCCGATATAAAATTCCTTGTTAGTAGATGAATATGTCCATCATGTTTTTCAGAAGGACTTTTACGATGGCCTTTGAAAACATCTTTGAAAACTAAATGCATTAGGCGTTAACCCTTAGAGGCAAACAGTTCTTCTCATCCCTTGGGCCTGACCCAGATACAAATAATGCAGCACCATGTATCTTGTCAGCAGTTTTGCAATTTAACAAAGTATTTTAGCTTAGAATCTTTATGCCAATGTTAAACACACATAATCTTTTATTTCCAGGGGAGGAACCTAGAGAAAAATAATCCTTTGAGCAACTTTTTTTTTTTAAATTAAGTTTCATTTCTACCTATTTTGTACTTTTCACTAGAAAGGAGTGAGCCAATCATGTGTTCTCTGTTGGCAAATATTAATCTTTGAATAGGAAATCAGCAAAATTATAGTGTTTTATATTATGTGTAGGTGTGTGTGTTTGTAGTAGGTGCTGGCTAAAGCTCTTTTTCAATTTCCTGACACTTTGCTCTGTTTCTGTACATGAAAATAAAAGCTGTATGGTAATACAAGAACAGAAAAAGACAGGGACAGCAGAAAATAATGGGAGCAGTACTTTTTATAGGAATCCCTAATAGTTTCTCTTGTTATTCCTGTTGATAATAGCTATTTTGGGGAATAATTAAAATTCAATTGAGGGGGACAGTCTGATGTGCTTTCTGCTGTGGAGTCTATAAAGAGCAGTGTGTTCATAGCTCTGGTGTACTTCAGTTATTGGTTCACTTTGCAGTCCCAGTAACCTTGCCAATAAGTTGTCAATTATGTTTTTAGGGACCACAGAGCAGTCTAGATAAGCCACGTTTATTCTGTTGGGGTACTATTTAAGAACTGACCTATTTCCAGAGTGTATAAAGTTGGTCAGAAAACCAGTATACCAAGTATACTATATACCAATATCCCAATGGGTACCAAATACCTATAAACCAATGGGTAGAATCAGCTCCTGCACGGTTACACCTTGAATTCTGAAATAATGCAAATTGTTTACTATTCATCAGCATTTGTTTTTACTCACAAACACTTTTAGCTTTTAATGTTTCTAAGGATTTGCTGCATAGTGATGTTCAATTTCCAGCATTCCAAGAATTTTAAAAATTATATAAACATATAATTTTATAGAAGAACAATGCATATACTCATCTTTTCTGGAACCATTTGATCCAAACACTCCTGTGATCCTTAGAAATTCTTCTGGATTTAGATGAAGTTTACGTTTGCTGCTTTCATGAAAACCTTACTGGTTAGAGATCTGCAGTGCTAGCTAACTATTGTGCAGATAAGCCTGAATAAATGTTTTTCATTATTTTAAATGATTACTATTGGACATTTTTTTAAATGGGTATATAGACTTTTGCACTTTATTAGCAGTCATAACATATCAATGGGTAAAAGTGAGGTTTTGAATGGTGTAGAATAGTTTGGTTTCTAATGGGTTTAAGTCACAGGCTAATGAGCAGAAACTAGCAACAAATGGTACAAACTGTATCAACACAGAATGTTTGAAGGGAAATTTCCAGTAAAGAACAATAAAAATGCAGTAATAAACATCAATAAGGGTCAACTGGTTTAGGATAAATAGGTAGCCCAACCTCTGGAATTCTTGAGTTAGAGATTAGGACAGGGGGTGATGTGTGGGGTTGGTTGGAGAGCTATAGGGCAGAGGAGGTTTGAAAGTGAGGAGGAAGAGTTGGTAAATATTATTATTATTATTATTAATAAACAGGATTTATATAGCGCCAACATATTATGCAGCGCTGTACATTAAATAGGGGTAATGAAGAGTTCAGGAGATTATCAAGACTGTCTTTAGGGTATAGGCTAGTCCAAGGATTTTAACTATAAATTTAAACTATGACCAGAAGGCTTGGACGGTCATAAGGGAGGTTTGTGGTCAAGCCAGTCCCATCAATATTAAAAGACGGGCACAGAAAAGCCAGTGTTAGTTTCATAGAGAATGACTTTATTTTGCTGTGTGACTTAGATGTGTGACTTATATATACTATAAAAAAGTAAAATTAATTTGTAGGATAAAGCCCAAAACCCATAGAACTTTTAAGCACTAGGCATTGAAAGAGAGAAAAGAAATGCTGCAATACTGCTAACAGTTAATACAGCGGACAAACATGGATGCCTAATGTACATATAATTACTATTCTTGAAACAAGATTTTTAAAACAGTATGATTTAAAAGCTACCTGATAAGATATGTTACATTAAGATGATCCTATATGAATGTATAACCGAAAAAACTTCTGGAAAACTATTGATTGCCCTAATACCACAGGCAGGTTTACGAATGAGGAAATTCAATAAATCTTTACTGTAACTTAGCTATGCATATATATCATCATGTCATAAGTGCTTTTTGGCAGTCGCTTTGGGTCGTGGGAGAAAAAGTGAAGTGATTGTTCACTGTTATTGTTTAGAAAGAGAGTTATTGTTTTTGGCTAATTTATTGCTAAAAACATTATTTAACCGGCATCCTAAATTGAGGTTACTGAAAATGGGTGCCAAGTGGAAACAAAATGTGCCCAAGCACAGATTACTGCTTAGATTGCTGCTTAAAGACCAACAAAAACCCAAATTTGTACAAGGTAAATTGTAACAGCAATCAGGGTGAATGCACACAGAGTATAGAACAAAATTGGGAACAGAACAGTTGAATCGGTTGGCTAGCACTCTCGTCTTTGCACGCTAGGTCACAAGTGCGAATCTTGACCAGGTCACTATCTGCAAGGAGTTTGTGCCTTCCCCCCATTTGCCTGGGTTTCCTCCAGGAACTCCAGTTTCCTCCCACATCCTAAAAACATGCACTTATAATTAGCTTTCCTTTATATATTGTCATTAGACTATGTTAAAATCATTTGCCTATGGTAGGGACATTAGATTGTGAGCCCCTTTGTGGGATGGCT
The DNA here is from genome assembly GCF_032062135.1 of Pyxicephalus adspersus. NCBI lineage: Eukaryota > Metazoa > Chordata > Amphibia > Anura > Pyxicephalidae > Pyxicephalus > Pyxicephalus adspersus. The sequence goes on along the minus strand of NC_092860.1, from coordinate 131,873,326 downwards.
AGTAATATCCTTATGCATGTAAAGCACTGTGTAATATCCGTGCTATATAAATACAAGTAAAATAAAAAGACATCTGTTTTATAGTCTTATAGAATGTAAACAAAAAAAACTGACTTTTATCCATTTTACTAAACATTTTGTGCAAAATTTAAGAAATTGGGTCACAGCCTAATAATTTTTTCTATTGTTCCAGTTTGAAGTCAGTTATTTATTTCTAGTTTTCCTTCTACCATTACTGTCATGGGCAACATAGGCCAGAAAAAAGATAAAGACACTGTATAGGGGGAAGTGGTGGCATTTCAATGATTGCTGGAGCATGGATGTACTATTTACTTTGTTTTGATTGTCCAAGAGAGGTCCCAGAGTCCCTTAAGTATAGGGAAGGAAATCTCTTGGTGTTTGTTTATACACTTGGCACATGGTTTATTTTGACTTTACAGCTCTGTTGTAAGATTGCTGCCAATATGTCCATTAAAACAACAGTATGGGCTTTTACATGTCCATCTTCATTCAACCAGCAAGGGCACAGGTGGGAGTCCAGTGCTTTGTGCACACAAGCACCCTGTAGGTAGTAGATAAACAACAGTGCGTTTTATACATCAGGCCATGATTTAATAAGGACGTCATTGTGACGCTGATGTGTACAATTTCAAAAGGCTAAATGAAAATTATCTTTTACATTTGTATGTTGATGAATATTATTATAATGATGAATTAATTAATATAAAAATCACACCTAACCACTTTGGATTATGTGTCTGTATACGTACCTATTATGTGTCTATATGTACCTATTATGCTTCTGAATATTTTCTACATTTCTATAAAACATCTTCATCAATACAACACATCAAGCATGAACAGAAGGAGCACCCTAGAGCCTCCCAGGATGCGTGACGTAGGTATCCCGGGAGGTTTTGCCCTCTCATTCATTCTATTGGGCGGTCCTTGATCCTTTTTAAGAATAAAAAAAAAAAATTTAGAATTTTTACCTTACATGAAAGGGTTATCTACCCTTTTATGAAAAATGAAATTTCTGAGATTTGGTACGCTTTAATGATGTGTTTATTTCAATGCTCCTATCATGTTTGAGTATAAACTAATTCATCCTTGTAAATAAGTGCAATGGTTCAGCAAATCTGGCTGGCAGACTATGACAGCTGTTGTTGTCTGCAGACTGGATTGGCTGAACCTTATGTTATGTTTTGGTAGAATTTGCCTCTATCATTGGGCATGATTTACCTGGAATGGATTTCTTAAAAGTAAATTGCTATTTGTTATCAAATGTTTTCAGTCCTGAACCAGATCCATTTCAGCTTTGCTGGATCACCCAGATTTACTGATGAAAGTGTATCCTCTCCAGCCTTGGAGTGCTTTAATAAATCAGGCTTATTAACTTAAATGGGATTTAAATTCAGCTATGAATCAACCTGAACATTGGAATCAATTTAATTAAACTGTTGGTGAATCAAATTTGATCAACTTTAATATTGACCTTGTTCAATGAACTACACAAACACTACTCCTTTAGTAAATTATTTTGTGTGTATAGAGCTTGTCTTTGTAACTGACCAATCAAAAACAATCTATCTATCTATCTATCTATCTATCTATCTATCTATCTATCTATCTATCTCTCTTTATTGATCAAACAACCTGAAAAGCAAAGCACACAATATAGAGGAATAAACATTTTCTTTGTCTAGCATTTTTGTAAGCGTTTATAATTGACAAAAGTGTTCCTATTTCAATATGATTTTCCTAGCTTATGTACATACATTTGCAGTGGAAGAGCAAGAGGCAGTTACATGGAATAAGATAATAACGCGCAGGCTGTACAAAATATTACAGAGGAACATTTTCCATTCAATTGTGTACCCATTAGGCTATAGCAGCGCTTGCTGCCAAAACAGCTTCACAAAATTGAAAAAGACGTGGCGACAGATGAGAAATCCAAAAAGAAATCCAAGCCTGAAAGTAAACATAACATCATGTCACAAATATAAACAAAGTCACTTAATTCACAGAAAGTTTTTCCATTCCGAGGGAGAATGTTGTCTGCAACGTGTATTACGTTTCAAGGCAGACAGGACAACAGGGAGCAGTGGAGCACTTCTGAGGCATTAGTAATATTATACCCCACTTCCCTTTCCAAAGATTGCCTTGTGCTATCACAATAGCTTTTAATGCATCAACCTTACAAGGTATTAATGAGCTTAGGGCAGTGAGATCACCATCTTCGTGAAATATGTAGTTACTGACACTAATTAGTCCAGGGAATGTTTCCACTCTGAACACCAGGTCCTTAAACTCCACTTACAGGAAATCTAAACTGAAAACACAATTAACTTTGTATAACAAAGTTTCTGAGATGAGGAGCACATGCATATCATGAATGACAAAGGTGAGGACAAAACGGTCTGTTAAGAGTCTGAGCCATGCACTGAAAAGACTTCTACAAAGACAGTTATGTCAAACAATCTTTAAAGTGAACCTGTTATGTGCCCTAAGGAACAAGATCCCTTTAAAGCCCAGATCAATTTTCAGAACAAATACGTATTTCAATGTGGACTACAGTAAAACTATATTTTAATTTTAAATGTCTATAATGTAGTCTTAGGTCCATTCCTAATTCCCCTGCCACCGGTAGAGAAGGACCCTTGCTTTCTGTATAGAAGCAGTGGTCTATTTTTGGTGGCCCCCTGTTACACTAGACCATAGCTCACCAATCAGCAATGAGTGTACGCTTTGCTGGGGGCAATGCTGTGGCTCTGACCCAATATAGTCTTGTCGGACCACTGCATAGAGATCACTGCTTTTAAAGGCATAGCTAAGTTTTTCGGTCAATAAAATCGCAATAAAATCCTCCTATTATAAATATGTTGTGGGAGATTTATAATAGGATGCTTTTATTGAGGTGTGAATATAATGTATTGCTTTTTTTTAACTAGCATTATGCATATTGTGCATATGCATATTCATGGTAGTTAATTGATTTAGAGAAAATTGATCTTATAAAAATGATACTAGTTAAAAAGCCATAAACTTTATTCAAGGCTCAATAAAGGCTTTCTAAATGTACTTAATAATAATTAAAAAAAAAAAACTTTAAAAGAAGGTTTTTCATTCTCACCTTCTGCCTGTGCCTACAGTATTTGCCTTGACAGATATTGCTGGCTATCATGGATACCTAATGGATGGTCCTAGGTATGTTTTCAGAATAGATAGTCTAATTTCTTTCCAAATTTAAAAAAGTTGCTGTTTATTTAAGGATCTATTTAACCTGTCCTAGCATGTATGTATGTGTATCATTATGGGAAAAGCCTTATATTGAGCTCTCTAGGACTTGCAGTGGTGTTTGTGCTCTATATAAAGTCATCAAATAAAGATTGAGATATGTAAAAAAATTAAATAAAATTAAATATTACCGCCCTTTTCAGGGGAGAATTACTTTTAAAAGTTTGAGGGTCACCCAATGGAAGAAATGTACACAAAGGCTTATTCATATGCTGCGATGTCATCAATGGTGTTGGTCGAATATCTCACTATTCGACAGCTATTTGATCAAATAGTGAGATATTGTTCGGGTGATCGCATGCCAAATTCCAACACCATTGAAGTCAATGGTGGGAGAATTTGGGGTATTTTTAGGGACTATTAAGGTAGTCCTATGTTCTTGGATTGAGAAACTCTATCCAGGAACACATACTACAGGGCTTCAGCAGCGATCCTGATTGCTGTTGCTGCACTGTACTAGTAGTATGTGTTCTTGGATAGAGTTTCTCTTTTCAAGAACACAAGGCACCAGATGTGATGAATATGGAAACTTGTCCCGATTCAACCTTCAGTGCTCGGGGATCACCTGCAGCCACAGCTGTGACCGCAAAGTTCACATGATCATAGAAACTGAACTGCAGATGAACTCTGCAGTTCCACTACCATACCCAGGGAACTACAGGTAAAAAACCTGTAGTGCCCTGGGGATCGCACACTCATCTCAATGATTGCAGACTGCTGCAATCATTGAGAAGATGCCGGCCAGCAAGTACTCTTACTCTGTAACACACACATGATACATTTGTTACATTTTTCTTGCAGTGGAAATGTATGGATAAAAAATGTATCATAATATTTCTGTGCTGGAAAGTGTGTTACAGAGTAAGAGATATCAGCCCTGATTTACTAAAGTTCTCCAAGGCTGGATAAAATACATTTTTATCAGTCATTAGCTATTTGTTGGCAAATGTTTTCAATCCTGGACCAGATCCATTTCAGGTTTGCTGGATCACCCAGCTTCACTGATGAAAGTGTATTCCCACTAGCCTTGGAGAACTTTAATAAATCAGGGCCATCAGGTCATTGTAGGATAACCTGTAAAAAAAAAATAAGTTCATACACAAACATTATTTTAACATTCATTTTTTTTTTTTTTTTTAACACTTTTTTAAAAATTTTTTAATCCGAATTTTACAGTCAAATGTCGTTTTTTACGGTTTGGGACGGGTCTACCTGAAATGGAACAGCCATTTTTGGGGTCGAATATAAGGACAACCAGAATTGGAACACCAACACTAGTCATCAAACCTGGTGACATCAACATCTCACTAGCAGGTGAGTGTAAACTAGCAGGTTGACAAAATTTTCACTCCACACTTTGTAACAAAGATGTCTCTTATGTTTTCCTTTAAGGGGAAAAGTATATATTCTTGGGCCACTACGAATGTTACAAATGACAGATTTATCAGAAGCAATGCTGTAATATTTTCTATTTCTACTTGACATGTTATATTCTGTGTTTAAATTGCTTTTCAGCATTTAATGTGACATTTTTTTCAGTTACATGTTCATATGACATTAACATAATGAGCTGTGAATTATCTATACTTTGAACCAATTTATTGCACCATTGTTATAGGAACATTCTAACATAAGCCTTTGTTCAAATAATAATATGTATGGGGAAGTGAATGTAGAGGAAATAAAAAGAGAAGAAATATAAATAGATAATATATTTTGTAATAATGCACCTGTTTATTATGATTATGCTTACGTTGGAGAAACTGTAAAATTAATTAGTAAAGTAAATAAAAATAGGAGCTGGGCTCTGATTTACTCTATTGTGCGCTATTAGGTTAATGTGTAGTATCATTTCATAAAAATAACTGAAAAACATGCAGTAAAATTACAAATTTTAACATTTTAAAGAGTTCTGAAGTCTGTAAAATAATATCAATGATGTGGTTGCTACTGGGTTAGGGGGAATTCTTGCATATTCAGTGCTGTTTTAAAGCCAACATGTCAGAATGCAATAGGTTTTTTTTCTATTTTAGTGTTTTTCTTTTTTTAAGAAGAGTTCTGAACTTCAGTACTATATAACTTATTATTTAGACATAATTAAACATTTTGTGGAATTCCTGTAAAAATTCCAGTAATCACTTGTAACCTGTATAATTAGAATATATATACATAATACTGTCCTGCTACCCAGCTACTCTCCTGCTCTATGTAACGGCAAGTTTTTAGCAGAGTGTGTTTCTTCAATGTGAAGAGCTCAGATCCTGATTCTAACAAAGATGGACTGAACACTAATCAACAATTGATAAACATATACAATCGTGAAAACATGAATAAAGTTTACAGTTAAAGTGATACATTTGATTATTTGAGTCTATTCAGACATTATAGAACATTATCTAAGTTTCCCGATGCGTTTCGCCGATTGGCTTCTTCAGGGAGTTGTTTTGAGATTGTTTTCTAATTGTACAATTCAAGAACATAGGAAAAAACAGACAAAACTAAAAAAACTCGAGCAACTCCCATCAACTACCATCACTGTATCGTAAATTGGAAACGTTACATTGATGACGTTATCCTTTTTTGGACAGATACCCCCAAGTTCTCTTGAAAACTTTTTTCAGTTGCTAAAACATAACTCATAACACAACTTAAAATTCACTATGTCTTTCAGTAACTTAGAAGTTTCCTTTTTGGACACCTATATTGGAATTACATCAGATAAAAGCATCTCAGCCACCCTCCTTCACAAAGACACTGTGGGGAATACTATTCTTCATGCCGAGAGTGCTCACCCTTGGCCACTGAAGAATAGTATTCCCATTCTACTATTGTACAGTCAATACCTAAGAATTAAAATAAATTGTACTAATTCTACTGTTTTTGAGCAGGAATAGATTAATCTCTCATGGTTACATCAAAAACATTCCTAAAAAAGCATATAACAAGGCAAAAAGTTGGAATCGTAATGACCTTCATTTTCACAAATCAGCTCCTACTCAGGGGAATGTCTTGAGAATTAAATCACCTTCTCTAGACAACATCAAGTCAAATTTCTTTCTCCTTATCCTGCCAACTCCTACAGGAAATCACCAGCATTGAAGGACACACTGACCCACCACTATTCAACATCTGTATCTCCCCAAACTCTTTACATGTATTCCAGCTACCTATAAATGCGGGCACTGCCCACAATGTAATTGGATATGTGAAAATCGAACAACATTACTCCCGGATAACTCTAGACACAAACTCAAACATCGTATTGATTGTTCAACTAATGGAATAATTTATTTAGTTATTTAGCTACCATTTAGGAACAACACACAATTTCAACAACTCTGTAACATTGCAACATGTCCCCCAAAATCCTCGCGGTGGTGACATTAATAACAAACTTTTACAACTTGAATCCGAATGGATTTTTCGACTCAATGCCACTCAACCACTAGGACTTAATGATGTATTCTCATTCAAACTTTTCCTATAAGATATTTCATAAGGAATATTTAGAACCTTACCACATCAGAACAGTAGGATACAAAAACCACATCTATGCATTTATGTGTTGTGTAAAAATATTTTATTAGTACGTTGATTTCTTTTTATATGTTTTTGTTAAAACTGTCTTTTTTGCATGCTGACTTTATTTCTTTATACTTATATTATTATACTCAACATTTCAATTCTTCATTTATTCATGAGCTAACTAATCACATATTTACCTATTGTTAGTCCCCTTTTATATTTATCCGCACTATTGCTTCTACATTGTCTACATGTCTCATTTAGTTAGGACACCCAAGGGTTAACTGACCACACAATACACATAGTTTTATTTTTCCTTTTAACTAGTATTCGCAACACTGCATTTAATTTAAACAAGTCCCTGTTACATGTAATATATCACTCTTCCCATAGAATCCGAGTTTAAAATGTTTGATGACTATGCCTATATATATACACATTTATATATACATGCCTGCATGTATATATGTATACATGCATGCCTTTATTATGTAATAGAAGTGATTTTCTATATTTAACTTTCCCTTATCTAGAAATGGGAATTAATCCAGGGAATTGACACAGGAATTGGAACAGATTTGGAAATACTATATTACTCCACCGCTCCCATCTGACTGATTTATCCACCTGGACTCCAACACATCCTCTGCTGCTGCCATTCTGAACTGGTATTTCATCAAACCATCTCTTTGACTGAATCTTCATACCCCACTCCTGGAACTCAGGAAGTTTACAAGCCTCACTTGAACCCATATTACTGGACTGCCTCTCTTGGACTTCAGTTTGCCACATTGTTTAATGTACGCATATGGTTGGCAATTATCTGTAAAATGTATTATTCACCCTGCTCTCTCTTTGTTGGCACTACTCCCTGTCCTCCCCAGTCTTGTCTCACGCATTGCCTCTCTGCTCCTTCACTCTCCTGATTTCTCTATCAGTGCTCCTGCACCTTTTTTTTCTACTGATACTTTCTGGTGACATCTTACCCAACCCTGGTCCCCCCCACAGCCTCCCCCTTACATATACTCTCAGCAAGACATTCCCTTCTCCTAACCTCATCCCCATTCACTCTACCCAAAAGTCCTTACCCCCTCTCTCTGGCAGTCTATGGAATGCCAGATTTGTTGGAAATAAATTAACCTCCATACACAATCTTCTCCTTTCTAAATCTCTGAACTTCCCAGCTCTCACTGAAACTTGGCTTTCCTCCTCTGACTCTGCCTCTGTTGCTGCTCCCTCCTATGGAGGCCTGCACTTTACACATACCCCTAGACCTGGCAACAGAGTAGGGGGTGGTGTGGGTCTCCTTCTCTCACCCAACTGTACATACAGAGTCCTTTCTACCCCACAGCTACAAAAGACTGTGCAGCTGAGCGTAAGTGGAGAAAATCTGGCCTCAGTCCTGACTTCATGAACTACAAAGCCAAGCTACAAAGCTTTAACACTGAGCTCACTATTTCTCCGCAGTCATTTCCTCTCAAGCTTCCAACCCACAAAACCTCTTCTCAACAATCGACTCCCTCCTAAACCCCACACCTGCTCCCCCCACAACAATCTTCTCTTCCCAAGACATTGCCACTTACTAGGGATAAAATAGACAAAATCAGACATGATGTCTCTGCTCACCGAGCTTCTCCAACCATACCCACCCCTTCCACCTGTAAATCATCACTGGCCTCCCTCAGCCCTGTTACTGTGAACGAAGTCTCTTCCCTTCTCTCATCATCTCCATCTACTACCTGTCCGCTTGACCCAATTCCCTCTGATCTACCCAATGCCCATTCCTCCACCCTGGCCCCTGCCCTAACCAAACTATTCAACCTCTCCCTTTCTACTGGTAAATACCCCTCCGCTTTCAAACATGCCATAATTCTCCCTATCCTAAAGAAACCCTCACTGGACCCCTCCCTACCCTCTAACTACTGTCCTATTTCCCTTCTCCCATATGTCTCCAAACTTTTGAACGCCTTGTCTACAAAAGACTGATTACCTGAGCACCAACTCTCTCCTTAAACCTCTCAGAGCTAAGTCTCAAGGCAACTTTTCCCTGCTCCTTCTCCTTGATCTTTCCTCTGCCGTGAGGACCCGCTGTGGCGCCTTTCTTTTGACTGTTCCCTGGTTTCAGAATCATAGATGTGGACCAGGTTTCATCCTTAGTCACTAACCAAAAGCCAAAAAGTTCTGTGCAGCTTCAAAATGGGCCAAAACGGCTTTGGATGCTTCAACTCGTTCCTTCTTCTGATCACTGTTCAAACATTTTGGCACCCACTTCTCTGAAAGCTTGCGCATGTCTAGGATAGTGGTGATAACAAACCCAACACTCTCCTGTGGGATGTCAAGTATCTGGGCTATCTTTTTTGCTTATGTTCGCAGTTCCCCAATAATCAACTCATGGACAGTATAACAGGTTTCTGGGTCAGTTGAGGTTGGGGGGCTCCCACTTGCTCATCTTGGCTCATCTTCAATGGTGAAATGCCCAGTCTTGAAACGAGATATCTGAGTTTTAACAGTGCTGTAGGAAGGACACGTCTCCCCCAGTGTTTGTGACATCTCAGTGTGAATGTCCTTTGCTGACTTTCCTGGTGAAACAAAAACTTCATGACAGCCCATAACTCCAACTACGTGAAACTTGCTTGTGCCTCTGCCATCACAGCTTCTCACTAAAAGAAAAAACAGTTTTAAGAATTGCAAAGACCTGATATTTTCACAGTTACATACTAGGATATTAGGCTGTCATATGCCCCCACATACATTTTTTTCAGTCATCTGAAAGGGGGCAAAGCCAGGAACTTCTCAACACCTCCTCATATTTCTTAAACAATGTAAGTAACATGAACATACACCTCCAGTTGTTATATACTTGATTCTTAATATTATTCAATTACTATCTAATCATTTTACTTCTATTTTAGACTATACTACGCAATACATAAAACACTTCCCCTCTACTTTGAATGATTTTGATTTCTTTCAATAAAGTTAGTAATTACTACCCTCTACTAATTTGCAAACAGAACACATATACTATTTTTTACATATACACTTATTATTGTACTAATCCTCTACTTTCTTTCTATCTTAGTCACTCTTTGTGGAGTATCCACATTTTCCAGCTCTTTTATAATCTTCATTACCCTTGAGATACCCATATCCATACCCTCTTTTAGCTGTAAGTGACCCATTATCATATATTTGGCTTAAATATCTTAACATTATCTTGAACACAAACTTACCCTTTTTTCCATATTTCTTCAGCACCCTAAGAATTAAAACTAATTTGGTTACTTTATTTTTAGTCACCATCAAATTAACCCCTCCGCCTATTGGGGCAGCTATTGGTATAAAGCAGATGTTTTTATATCCACCAGAATACAGTGGTCATTAAACTGTAAGTATTCTTAGTTATGATTTTTTGTAAACTATCCAATCAGATGCTAACGAAAACAGAAACTAATGTCAGTCAACCCCCCTTTTTTATATTCTCTTCTTTTTGTTTTGTCTGTTTTTTCCTATGTTCTTGAATTGTACAATTAGAAAACAATCTCAAAACAACCCCCTGAAGAAGCCAATTGACGAAACGCCTCGGGGTACTGTAAGTTCTGTAATGTGTGAATAGACTCAAATAATCAAATGTATTACTGTAATTGTTTGTAAACTTTATTCATGTTTTCACAATTGTTTGTATATGTTTATCAATTGTTGATTAGTGTTCAGTCGATCTTTGTTAGAATCTGGATCTGAACTCTTCACATTAAAGTAACACACTGTGCTAAAAACTTGCTGTTAAAAGTCTGCTTATCTCTCCTCCCTTACCTTTTAATGACTTATACAAGTTCAGGCTTGGCAAATTAAAAATAATTTTGGTACTCGAGGAACCCCTCTTGGAATACTCTTCTTTTCCTTAGTTTATTTATGAGGTTGATTGAAGTCAAAAAAATATTTGTGGTGTCATCTGCTCTCACTGGTTTTTTGGGCTATGCTCTGTTTTACAAGTATCTCACTAATGTGGTTGTCAGAAGAAGGAATTAAATGGTTCTGTGGGGAACCAAGGTGATCAACACTGAATTCCAAACAAACAGCTATGGTTGAAATTCATATCTCACAGCTGTCCTACCTGCCAATAGATTTGTATTTTAACCATCTAGTCTTGGGATTCACATTTACTTGCCTGAGAGTACAACGAAGTTGGTGACCTCACTTCTTTGTATTTCATTTAGGCAATGTGGCTTGCTCCAAAGCCCCTGATTGAACAAAGAGGTGGTGACTAATGCGCAGAGGTGCTTACAAAAACTTTGGTCATATCCAGACATATTGATCAGAAAATTCCAACCAGAATTCATATTTTTTCATAAGCCTGGTAATGACGGGTATAGTAGGGGTACACCAATTTGGCTGTTGAGTAAAGACAGCTGTCAAAGTCCAGCAGCAATGTTGGCTAAGCCTTTCTATACCAGTCATTGGTCTTGAATTGCTGGATAACCTTGGTTCACCTATAAAAAGTGTATCCTCTCCAGTCTTGGAGAGCTGTATTAAATCAGCCCTTTTGATACAGATATTAATGTCACATCATAATTTGGATTTCTCAAATTCAAAGATCTGATTGAGGTCAGAATAGCTCTGATTCAAATCAGAATTCACTCCGGTTTAAACAATCTGACCAGCAGTACTGATGGCCACATCCATCTGCTCACTCTACCCTTATTCCCCAGTCAACAAGTTCCTGATCAGCACATACCTGTAGAGTACATCTGGTTGGCACCATACCCCTATCTTAAATTTAATTTTAATAATAATGCCCAACAGCATTAATTGGTGTTTTATTTTATACCTGCCTGGATCCTACAGTCAGATCACACCATTTAGCGACAATGGTCAGTATATATTCACAATTCATAATTTACCATTAGGCACAAGTAGGCAAAGACTTTTAATATTAAATTTTCTCCCTCAAAAAAAAAAAACCTTTTGCGCTTTGCCAAACTGTTTTGCATTTCTTCCAGAGCAAACAAAATAGCTTACAGTACTAATTATACACATGTCACAGGCACTTTGCATTTGAACATAAACTGATTTTAAAAAATAGATGTTGTTGAAAGAATAGTCATTTTTTTTTTCAGTTTATTGCTCTTGGAGCTAATCTAAATTTGAAGACACTATGGATGGATGTAATGCCGGTAGCAGACATTAGCCCGATTTGAGATTTTGCCTTTGGAAATAGATGTAATTATCACATCTACACTTTACATTTAAAGGATTAAAATGATACTGGTAATAAAGGCACAGCTTAGGGAGACAAAATAGGAACCTTTAGATGTAGACATTTCCTATTGATGTTTGCCATTGGCTTATTATAGAACATGGCAGACCAGTAATGCAATGTTGAATTAATGCATAAGGCAAACTCCATTCCAGTGAAGTTTATTACATATGCAATTATACATTGCCAGGTGATCTACTGAATAACCATGAGTTATATTGAAACTTATTAGCAGTGTTGTATTATTTATTGCTGCGTTTAGATAACCATATGTCTACTTAGAGGCTTGTAAATGTAATACTCATTCAGTGTGACTAAAAATGCAACCCATAGATGCTTATAGAATATAAATCAGGATTTTTTAGGTGTACTGGTGCCCTTTTTTAATGGAATAATCATTATTCTTCACATTTCATGCATTGCAAAACCTGTGTTCTTGGATAAAAATAAAAAGACAGAAATACTAATCGAAATGTTGTAGAGTAGTGTTTTGAAAAATGTTGAATATTTCTAAAATGGCCAGATATCAATATAACTGATCAGATTTTTCCTTTGCCTGTGTGCATTTCGATACCCGATCAGAATATCTCTGTTTAATTTAATTCTCCTGCTTTGAACTGATTTGTACAGGTAGGCGCCGAGTTAAGGACATCCAACATACGGACGACTCCTAGATACAAACTGGGCTTCCCTGCTCACTCGTGTGCAGGACGAAGGCTTGATGGGGCGGAGGAGACAGTTTTGCATGACTTGTAGAATAAATATTTTAGTAAACACAGCTGAGGTTGTGGATGATTTTAAGGGCTGAGCTGTTCTGCAATCTCTTGTAACGCTTTAATGACCAAGACAAACCCTGCAGTTGTCTCTTTTTGCATATCAAAGCACAGCTTGCTCCAGAAGTTAATGAATGTCTAGGCTCCATAAAGCTTTTTTTGTTTGTTTGTGTTTGTGATCCTCACATTGAGGATTTTATACAGAAACTGACACCAAGCTGTGCATGCCTTGAAAGGTAAAAATAAATATTATTTTGAGAGAAACATCTGTCCTAATTGCATTTATAAAAATAATGTACCTGTTCTGAATTACATACAAATTCAACTTAAGAACAAACCTACAGTCCCTATGTTTTTTACACATATGGACAAACCATTTGTACCCCACCATAATTTCATTGTTGACCATGCTTCTGATGTGCATATGAATTCATTTTATCTTTACAGCTCCTCAAGCAGTCTTGTAGGGGTTGTTCTCTCATTCTTTTTGCACACATGGACTTTGGACATTGTCCAAGCTGCGGTATTTGACTAGTGCCAGTGGCATTGCTTTTGGCTTTCCTGAGCATGGGGATAAGGAGATCTTTTGTGTCTGTGATGTCATGATGACATGTAGAAAAATGAATGTGCAAAGCAAAAAATAAATGTAGGGTAACTGTATGGTACAGAGATAAGAAATTACGTGGTTATTGGTTAATATTATCAGAGGTCCCAAAAAGAGCGTCAGTGGGTCTCTAATTAAAATGCATATCTTCAGAAAAGCCTCAATTTCCATGTTATTTTGGTCCCAATAGGGACAATAAGGCATTAATGCCAAACCTATTTTCACAGTTGATCAATTTTGACCAATTTTCACTTGCTAAAATAAGGTTTTGGAACAAATCCAAACCAAGTGCCAACTCCAACCTGTAATGTTAACCCCATCCAGACCCAAAAGCTAACCTAACTCTAACCCTTGCAATACCTTGACACTAATGGTAACTGTTTTTTATTAAACCCATGTGATCACCATCCTAGATTTATTGTTGTGAGGATATAGATTTTACCAAAGTAGGGTGATCACCATATTACCACTGACTAGGTAATAACATGAATATATAAACAAATACATTTGTGAACAACTAAGTGCATTTTATGATATAATGCATTTACAAAATAAATATGTTTTTTTGTTAAAGGTTGTTTTGATAAATCCAAATAATAAAAAATAAAGTGAAGACCTTTCTATCACCCTTTTAAAGCCTATTGTACACACTTTAATATCATTTTCCCTATTGACTTCAGTGTATTTTAAGAAAATGTCCCAATCTTCAGCAAAAAAGGTCACCAAATTAAAACCTCTCATCCCTTGTTACCAGTCATTCACTGTATTACAATGTTCCTTACACACATTTAAGTGAACACCCATAATATCTGTAATCCCATCACAAAAGCTAATGAGACTTTAAAGGCCTTAGATAAGTATAGAGCAAATGACATTTTTTACGTCTTCTTGCAAGAAGAAAACAAATGTTAAAAATGAGACCAACGCTTATTATAAAAGCTGTCACATACAGCATCAAAAATCAAATGATACAGCTTTAGAAAATATTAGACTGTGACATAAGTCTAATGTTCAGCTATTAAATCCACCATAAATAATTTATGTGCTATCTGTGTATAGTCATAATCAGACAATTAATCTCTACATCTGGTTGGGCTGAAATACATTTACAAAACACAAATATTAAAACAAAAATAATTTTTACACTTAACAAATGAAATGTAGAATATTCCTAGGCCGGGTGATAATTAAAATTGTTTTTGAGTGACTTTGAAATTGGGGTCTCATATTACTCAAAAGGGTTACAAAAGCTTTCCTAAAGAGAAAAGTTCCTACCAGTTGATTGGTTGACCAACAGTTTACAGAATGAAGAAGGCAACACCTAGGAGCTTGTTTAAAGCATTTTGTATCTATAACTAAACTTTCTACATCTTGTGCTTCAGTATGTTAATTTTAGAACATAAAGGTTACCTGAGGTGGTCTGAAACCATGATCACGTAATGTCAGTATCATTTGATCATGTACCTGATGGATGCCCAAGGTGGTGAGGGTAGTCTTTCTTGCTCTACCTGAAGGTAGTGATAGGCGGCACAAGGGCCCCAGAGGTGCTCCGGAGCTGGCAGTTACAGTATGTTCTGGATCACAGGGCTGGTAACGGCTTGCGGAAGTCCTCTACTAAACAAACTGATGTCAGGGAATTATCACGGAAAGATGCACATGAACAGAAGCCAATACACATGCTCCTCTTCCAGGGACAAGCCTGGACTCCACTTTACAGTCCCAGTACATTAGCCCTCCCCTGGCATGAACCTGGGCATTAACATCTGCAATCAGTTCAACATTCTCCCCCACCAGTGGCTCTGACCACCTACAATGATGTTAATTTGTTTTACTGCGTCACATGTCTAGATGTTTTCAAGTCATTTTGGGACCAATAACTCCATATTGTATTACATATTTAAGCAGAAGAATGTCAGTATATACATTTTGAGTTCTGTATTTGGGTGATGCAACATCAAAAGTAATTGGCTGAGCTATTGCCAATATGGAAGGTTTTACATGCAGGTTCACTTAAATATGATTTAAAAGGAGATTTGGAAATGTTATTCCTCTCTGCATATAACTTGCAAGTTTGACCCAATCTACGCAGATCTACAAAGGATCAGAAAAACTTTATCGATCATGGATTAAGAGATAAATGGATTTTAACAGACTTGTTCGTTTGTAGTAAATATCTTTTTTGGCTTCCTGTAACTGAAATCACATTTTATTCCTAAAAATATTTTTACAAAGTTCAACTTCGTACCAAATCAATAAGTTTCCTCTTACGAGCAAAGCTTCTGGATTCTACAATGCTGAATTAGACTGCGGTGCACAAAACGTTTGGTATATCACTCCCAATAAAGCTGTGTATATATTGTGTTTGGACTGGCCTTTATGTACACATTTTTTTCTGGATTGAAATAAACATTGCTAAGTTATTGTTCCAAATAATTTTATGTACTACATAATGCCTGTGCATCCTGGTACTTTCCATTGATTTTCACTACCTACAGCTGCAGGCAATCTGGGAAATAATAAGAGGGGCAATAAAATAAGTTAACAAACCATTGCATATAAGACAATGCATTAGTCTTTCATCTATTTTTATATTATTGGGTAATCTATCGTACTTTATTGCCATATATGAAAAAGAAAATCACTTTAAACATGAGTATATTCTATAATAAAGAGGAATATCATTTTGTTCACAGTTACAGTGACAGGTGAAAAGTTTGATTAAAGTCGGTATAAAGTAAAGGTGTAGGTGTAATCCATAGAACAATCTCCAAGTCAATTTTAATATATAAGGAATCTTCAAATGCAGGAACTATAGCAACACCTGTTAGAGTTCATCTAAACCACAAAACAAAAATGTAATAATGTGTGTTAGCTTATTAGTCCTTAGTTGTAGGCAATACATAAGTTTTATTTTTTAGGCTTTTCCTTCCTTTTTCCTTTTTTTTAATCTGGTCATTCTGCGAGTAATATATTTTCTCCCCTAGGATGACAAAACGAACACCTCCTTTACCCATCGCTATCATGCTGCCTTTAGTTATTCGCAGGAGATAAGTGGGGAGGCTGATGTTTGAGATTTTAAGTTAGTCCACACAAATTTACAAGGACACAATGGTCCTGATTTATCAAAGTTCTTCAAGGCAGCAGAGAATACACTTTCATCAGTGAAGCTGGGTGATCCAGCAAACCTGGGTTGGATCTGGTCCAGGATTGAAAACATTTGCTAACAAATAGCTAATGACTTTTAGGAAATCTATTCCAGGTTTGCTGAATTACCCAGCTTCACTGATGAAAGTGTATCCTCTCCAGCCTTGGAGAACTTTAGTAAATCAGGGGCAATATATCTATTGCAACTTGCAGGAGATGTAATGGGCCTCGTTTAATAAAGCTCTTCATAACTGGAGAGGATACACTTTCATCAGTGAAGCTGGGTGATCCAGCAAACTTGGAATAGATTTCCTAAAAGTCATTAGCTATTTGTTACCAGATCCATTCCAAGTTTGCTGGATCACCCAGCGTCACTGATGAAAGTGTATCCTCTCCAGCCTTGGAGAGCTTTGATGAATCAGTGCCATTGAGCCTGAAAAAAGCATGCACCAGATCTTCTTCAGGCAGGTTAGATCCATATCAAAGCTGCAAAATATTATTTTTTGTTCTTGGGTTTAGATATACTTAAAAGGCGTATCAATCACACAAATGTTATTGAAACCTGCTACTAGTGTAATTCTTTTAAATTACTAGCAAGAACAAAGTGGAGGAACCTAGAGGTCCCAACATGAATTGTCACATACTCTATAGAGAGCGTCAGGGAACCCTGAAACTCAACCAGCTTTAGTCCTGAAAGTAATACCAGTTAAAGATTCTGCGGTCAATCTTAAACCTACCTTCTGCACCTTCTTAACCTCACTGTTGTTACCAATATAATAACATAGGTATAAATTAGCCATACGTATGCCTAGAATTGCCTTAAGCCACAATATGCATAGGCGCATAGGTGGTAGGAACAATAACATATTTCATGTATTGGTCACACATTTTTTTCTATTATCATTAGTCATCACATATAGGGCTATTTGATTGGATAGGATTTAGACTTAACTGGATTAACACTGAATGGGATAACTAATTGAGGAAAGTGAAGTGAAGCTCTCCTAGTCAAGCGCAAGCATATTTTTAAAAATCAACTTGCATGTGATTGTGCGTACTTTTGGTGTAGGATCCATGGCTACATTGAGGGCAGGTTCACACCTGCCTCTTCATTGCACAATTTTCTGCAGCTCCCCAAGGCTGGGAAGCATTTGCCTGGGCTCTTGCACCACAGTCCTGGTTCAAAAAGAACCAGCATCTGCACATGTGACACAAGTGTACAAATACAGCTCACTGCAACCCCTATTCATTTCTGTGGGGCTACCACAGTGTTTCCTGAAGTAAGGAAGTGAGAAATGCACTGGAACCTTACTGTCAGTGTGAATTAGTCCTTACTGATAAAATGACAGCCAGGACAACACATTTTGCTGCATATGTTCAACATGAACAATAGCAGAACCGCATCACTTATAAGCACTTTTTACATTTTTTAGTAATTAAAACTAACACTGGTTGAACCTTTATATTTTTAGTCTATAGATCACATAGAAAATAAAATATTTAGGAAAGACAATGTTGCCAAGTGATCTGCTTGTCTGGTGTTTAAAAAAAAAAAGAGAAATACCTCCACAGTTCTTGTCCCACCTACACTTCTGACCTGGTAATAAATTACTCCATCAGCCGCTCTCTCCGCTCCTCCAATGACCTACTAATGGCTTCCTCACTCATAACCACATCACATGGACGGCTCCAAGACTTCTCTAGAGCTGCCCCAACTCTCTGGAATGGTCTTCCTCGTCCTGTTCGGCTTGCTCCTACTTTCTGCTCATTTAAAAGAGCACTCAAAATTGCCTACCCATCTTCTTCTGCCTTTTGAAACCATCACTACTTCCCACCACTACATATCTCCCCTCCTATTGTGTGTAAATACCCCCACCTAATAGATTGTAAGCTCTTTCAGGTCCTCCCCTTTACTATTAGTTATTAAAAATAAAAAGAATTTTAAGAATTATACCAGATTTAGTTGTATATTTTCTCTCTGATATTTACAAATTCATAAGCTTGTTGTGACTGGTTTCTCGCCAGCACAAAGTAACGTATCTCTTCTCGGTAGCTTCACAAATACGATTAAAGTGCTACACGACTCCCCCAACACGGTCATATTAATTCCTCACACATTCTGCACAGGGCAAGCCTGAAACATTTTAGACTATACCACCAACAGTTTCAGGACAGCTGGTTTCTGACCTCTTGGTTTCATGGTGAATTTTTATTCCAGCTATGTAACTTTGGCCAACCAGACTGAAACTTCATAGCTGGGTAGAGAAGCCAAAAGCCATGTTATCCCCTGCTCACAGTACAAGATACAATGACACTTCACACAGTGTGGAGCTTTGCAGGAAATCTCTCTAAAACCTTCCTTAGAAACTAGAATAAGTCCTAGAAGAAGAGGAAAGTTACACCCTTACACTTTATTAGCTTTATTGGACATTGATGTAAAAAAAGTAAGTTAAGTTCCTTTTAAAGCGGCATTCCCGTTTGTTGTTTTACTGAACATTTATGTTTGTAAAGGTTCCCATTTATCCAGGTCATGGCGTAGCTAGCAGTGGTTAGTCACATTTTACTGGATTTGGTATGTAATGTTGAAGATGTTTGCAGTCTTTCCAAGCCTATATATTGAGTTCTAAGCACCACCAACTGACCATCCATAGGCCATGGTCACATACATTCCTGCTGTTCCTGATTTGGAAGGACTGTCCTCTTCTAAAAGTCCCTCCTTCCTTTTTAAGTTGTCTTTTTTAAAATTATTAAAAAAAGATTTAATGAATATTATTTAGGCAAAAAATGAACTTGTGAGATAAGCCAGAATTGTTGTTGCTTACTAATTCTTCACATCACCAGGGGTGTTCGTCGGCGAAATAAACTTAGTGCTAAAGGATATCCCCTTTTCCTAACTTAGAAATTTGAGTATTTACTATGAGTAGTATTTATGTGAGTATACTGGACTAGTATTGCTGTGTGTATTTAGGACATGGTCAAACATATTGGATGCAATTGGGTGTTTTAGGAGCATACAGACTTTGGTATGCTATCCCAATGGCTTGTTCAACAATTAGAGGAGGAAGGGAGAAGTGGGTGGCTCTGGCAACTATCTTTGGTGGTGGCAGATATCTTATATGCCTTTATTTTAGCGCTGTCTGTTGCTTAAAAAGAAGACTGCTTCTGAGACAGGATGTTTTAGGGGGCCGGATTGCTGTGGGGATTGGAAGCTTAGTATTCTTGCATAGTATGGTTGTAGGCATAGAGGGAAGAAGGGTAATGTTGAAATTAGATCCTTAATCAGCTCCAGCAAATAAAAGCTGAAAAAGGGTTTTGCAGATTGCATACCTTACATGTGTGTCCCTGTTTTTTACAGCTGCTGAACATTGTAGAATGGATGATATTAGACAAGTCAACTCAAAACTCCTCCTGTTTCTCCCAGACAAAAAAAACAGCCAAATTGTGGTGATCCAACAATGGGCCACATTGTTTTCCTCCAATGCCAAATCCAACAGACACTCTGAGGATATCAACAATATGAAATCTAAAGAACTTTTTCAGCAGTCTTTTTTAGGACTGTTGATGGTGAACACAAAACAACTAGCGGTAAAGGACAATGGCATTATATGAATTGATGGATAACTGTACACAAGTCAGATGATTCTCAGCCAAAACGATCTGCAGGGCTCCTCTTGGATGAGAATCCGACATGAGTACAGAGGCCGCCCGACATCGTTCATGAATCCGTCTTGACGGATCCATGACCGACAAAAGAAGAACGGCCAAAATGGAAGTGAAGAGAGCGCAGCAAGGTGCCACTCACTCCTTCTTCCCTTCCCCTCTTCAAATAAAAAATGGCGCTATATGTACAGCACCCATGCATTCATCTTTCAGTTGTTTGTCATTGGAAAAAGTCGCCATTTCTAACTCTGAAATTTCAGGCTCAATTTAAAGTGGGGAACCATGAGACATGGGAGGTTTCCCCTCCTGCTATTTGCTTTTATATTGAGTATGATCAGGATGAGAAGATGGTAGATGACATTATGAATGATACAACATGGAGTGAAGTACCTGAGCTAAGGACAGGGACAAGGTCCTCTACCTTAGCAATGTTAAGATTAACACTCCAGCATATGTTCTTCTTCTTAGCAACCTCCTTCCCTCCAAGAACCCATGTCCATCTTCTAATAAAAAAAAATACATACTGATCTGTTGGTCAGAAATTCAGAGCTGCCCTGTGTCCTGCGAATGCTTCTTGTATTATTTAAGGGAATGTAATTTACTCTCCCACGTCTTATTAATATTAAACAGGATTTATATGAGGCCAACATATTACGCAGTGCTGTACATTAAATAGGGTTGCAAATGACAGACTGATACAGACAGACACAAGAGGAGGAGAGGACCATCTTATTTTGAAATACAAAGCAAGTAGTCCATACTCCCTATATTAGTTTAAAAAAAGAATTGAGCGAGGTTTAAAAGGACCCCTTCATTTTACTAAAATTTCAAAAAGTTTTTTGGTGCATCAACATATATTTTTTTTGCATTAGCAGGGTTTCAAATGGATACTGGATAATGGATAGTGGGTAAATACATGAGTACAAGCGATAACATATACATATATATATTAAAATTGTTTTTACATATACATATTTTTACGTAGTAATGTTCCAGTTTTTCTCTAATTTTAAAGGTACTGGGGACTTGGGACATTCTTTTTTTTTTTCAAAGAATGGGTATTATTGCTCCTAGACCTGTATCAGCCACACCTGAGAAGACAATGCACCTCTTATCAATATGATATGAAGAAGGCAATGACAAGAATTAGGGATTTTTGTATTTTTGCCACTAACAGATCTTCAGATATTGAATAAATGCATGATTGCAGTATTGAAGCCTAAGCTTTTCTGGCTAAATAACACTTTGTATTGTTTCACACTATTGTCTCAGAAGAATGTAGCAGTAAATATAGAATGGCTCGCCAAATCAAATCACATTCGTTTTGTTGCACCTGATTTTGGCAGAGCACCAGCAGCAGTTGCTCTGTGTGTTTAATTTCACTGCCAGAATTACAGCGAAAAATAAAAAGGCAATGTGACATTGTGTTATTAACACCATTACGTACACATGTGCTCTTCAGCAGTTTGTTGAAAGCACTTAAAAAACAGAGAGACAAACATTTGCTCCGGATGACAAATTGTGTTCCATGTCACAGAATCTATTTTCTGACATCACAAAAAGAAAAAGATTCTAAAAATGTTTGGATTTGTTAAATAGCTTGGTGTTTAATGAAAACTAAAAGGGTTTATCACCTTAGGACAA
Organism: Pyxicephalus adspersus; assembly: GCF_032062135.1. Classification (NCBI taxonomy): domain Eukaryota; kingdom Metazoa; phylum Chordata; class Amphibia; order Anura; family Pyxicephalidae; genus Pyxicephalus; species Pyxicephalus adspersus. Next base: position 131,851,422 of record NC_092860.1, on the reverse strand, counting down.
GCTTAGTTTACTAATGTATACACGCCTTGCCTCTAAAAGTCACCTAGTTCTCATTTTGTCCTACATCCATCTGCAATGCTCACTATAGTCATTATTTCACTATTGTGAAGGTAATATTATCAAACAGTCACTGAGAAAGAGCCATACCCTTCTTAGTTATGGAGTACATTTATTTCTCTTGTAGCTCTTTGTAGTACTTTGGTTATACCTACCGTAATAATAAATAATGAATACTTGTGACATACATCAAGTCTAACGTTGTCCTCATCAAGTTGATCCTTGTAAAGGGCAAATAACCCAATGATGCTCCTGCCAATTGAAAAGTCTTGCAACCATTACCACAAATAATTTCTATTTTGTTTAATATTTTAGAATGTTATTGAAATAGAGCAACAGCAGTTCCTCTTTTTCAGATCATTCAGACTGATAATATTGGAGCAATATTAAGTTCCGAAGCTCTCCCACCCCACTGCCTAAATATTTCTTATTGTTAGGAAGGCTATGGGCCAACAGAAATAAGTATTAGGTGGGGTCAGTATTCAAAGATGACAGGTGACACTCAAAATTTACAGTTGTTGGCTAGAATAGTTTTTTAGCACTTGTAGAATGGCACACTGAATATCACAAAATCACTGTTGGTTGAGTGGAATCCGGGGCCTTTGTGTGGCAGCATACTTTCTACCTCTATTTGTCAGCCCCTAAATGTGACAAATATTTCAGTGATTCCCAATTCAATTATAATCATAGATTACAATTACATTGTCAAAATCTATGGGAGGTCCCAACACACAAATACCAATATTCAGTATGGAATGTAGACTAGACTAGTTAGTAAGGGAGGGGGGCATTGGTAGTCAAGGAGAGACCCCTTATAAAATGTATATGGTCTGCCCTTTGATGGATATGTAGGCTTATAGAATAAAGGAGCAAAATGACTCATTTTTCCAACAGTGTAGTGATGGAGCTTTTTTTTCTTTCCAGTATGGGACAATTAGCCTATAAATTATTAAAAATTTTGAATAGGGATGAGCGAGGGACTTTTTAAAACTCAATCTCGTGGCGAACCTACACTCAATTGCCAATTATTTGTGTCCACCGGACAATCACATTTGATATACAGTATATCTGAAAATATAGAGACACCACTTCAAAAATGTGAGTTCAGATGTACTATATATACATATATATATATATATATATATATATATATATATATACTACCATGGAATGGTATTTTAGACAATTGTATACTTCCAGCCTTGTGACAATAGTTTGCGGAAAGCTCTTTTTAGTTTTAACATTTCAGTGGCCCTTGTTAACAAAGTCAACTACATAAAGACATGTATGAACCAAGTTTAGTTTATTTATGGCCGGGTTTATTGTGGAGGAACTCAGGTGGCCTGCACAAAGATCAATTCTAAACAGCAATGGGATGAATTAAAATGCCACATGTGAGTAAGGTCTTTTCCTCTAGCTTTTGTATCTGACATTACCCATAATCTTTTGGCTAAAAGGGCACAAATTCCCATATGCATTTTCTAAAATTTGTGAAATGCCTTCCCTGATGAGTCAAGGCTTTTATAATCATACAGTGAGGTTGGGACAATATCAATAATTATGTTTTTGTAATGGGATGGTCAACAAATCCATGTAGGTGTTATAGTCAGGTGCTAATAAGCTGTTGGCCTTATAATATATTCACATAGATGTCCTCTGTTTTCTACAAATTTTTAGATTAAATATTATAAATATAACGACAAATAATATCTAAAATTCATGCCAAAAGTCTTTATTTATAAGCTTTAAAGCAATTTTTACGAAAGAGAAAGTTTCCATTTTGTTTTATTATTATAATAATTTATTACATTTTTTAAAATTCTTACAACACTAAAAGATCCTAACAAATGGGAAAATAGCACATTGTAATCTTCATGCTTCTTATATCCACACTTTCACGTTTCATGTTGCCAGCAAATCTGTTGAACAAGCTTCGGTTTGGCCATAGTCATAATCAACTGTCTGATGCATGGGGCCAGAAGATAGTTTCATGTGTGCCAAAGGAGATGTTGAGTAAAACAGTAATTTAATATCATGTTAAATTGTCGTAATAAAATCATACTGATACACAGTCTCTTAAAAATTAAGCAATTATGAAAAAAATGCACTCATCAACAGCATTTTATGCCCTCTATAATTACACTGATACTAAAAAACCATGCATATGCAGCAGATGCAAAACACAATTTAGCTGGAAAAATTGTGTAAAGAAAAGACCTAATATATTAACAAAAATACATTTTCTAGAAATAATATAAATAAATCTTGCAATCTATGCATATATAATGATTGGATAGTATATAAGGAAATATTTAAATAGGCTGTAAATTGTTTGGAACTTGCATATAAATATGAACATGATTTTAATTATGTATGAGATGAAAATTCATTTTGCTGTTCACTATTGATTTTATATTTCAGCTTACTGTAACATATATAGTTTCAAATGGATTTCCCACTTTAATGCAATACTAACGTATATGGAATGTGAATTTGTATGAGCAATGTGAAATTGTTTCTGGCATGAATTTTTTTTTATACATCTATATCCTCAAAATATAAATAAAACAGCATTATTGAGTAATAAGTAAAATAGATATTGAGAGTGTATAAATTATAAAATGTAATAGGCAGTTTGTTACAATCTTTTTTTAGAATATTATTCTTTCAGCAGTCAGGAATATGAAATGTACTACAAAGCTTACTGAGACTAGTAGTCAGAAGTATGTCTGGGTATGCAATCATAAAAACTAACCTATAGAAGGCAATTGTACTATATATATTTTTAAATATATATAATTACGATTCATATATATTCATAACCAGCATTGTCATCTGGCTAATACTGTCATTTGAACTCATTTCAGATGCATTTCATACACCACCATTAGTACACATTAGTGTATATTGGGTGCCATAAGTAGTTACATCTATAAACACTGTTGTGATACCCTTGTAATACCAAACACTTTCTTGATCCTAGTAGATAATGTATATTGCAGATCTATTGATGCATAAGCAGTGTAAAACATGGGGAGTTCTATATAGAATACCCATTATGCCATACTGGATGAATTGCATTCAAATCTTGCATTGATGTACGATATCCTACCTGCTTTTGTTTAATAAATTTTTTTTGCTGGAAACAAACTTAGGAGTCTAAGCAGTGTATAAAGCATTTATACATTTAAGGATATATAAAGCAGTGTATCTGACATTCACTGAAATATTCTCTGGTGGGGACTCTTCCAGTTCTATGTGTTTCAATGGCAGCAATTGATTCTCCATCAGGGAATGTTTCAAGGAATATCATATTCACTGTTTTATAAATAGATCCTTTGCAGATATTTTATCTTGGAATGTAACATTTAGTTTCCTCACTGTGATATGTGTTGATTCCTATATAGCAATGTGCTGAATTCAATCATACAAGGGTTAAGGGATGAGTTTTCCCAAATATTGTACAAGGTAAGCGTTTTGTTTTGTTGTAGCTAATAAAAACCATTGGTGGTATACTTGCAGTTTTCTAGATACCAAGGGTGTAATATCTAAGCTCTGTAATAATATACATCTGTTGAATACTACTAAAACATGTATTATGTACATTAAATTGATTCTCTGATGGGACCACTCTGGTTTCTTTTTCTAAGTTTTCTGTGTCATTTACAATAAATTTGTGATTTTTAGCAATTTTACAGAAAACACAATGTGTTCATATTAATTTGACCTACATATGTCCTGTAGTTGGAGGATAGGATTCACCTTTCACCTGCTCAGGTTTATCATTTTCAAGAAGGACTATTCTTCCTTTGCTTCAGTTATCTATATATATTTTAGTGACCATAAATCAATAATGTGCAGACAGTTTATATATGTATACAAAATAAGATAGATTAATATTTAATTCCCTCCCAGTAAAGTGTAATGTATTTCAATAAAAGGGTGTGCTCACCTCCATCTCTAATATAGTGACACGCCAACGATCGTATCCAAACTAAACATAATCAAAGAAAAGTAAGAAAAATAAGACAGGGTCTAAAAGCCCAAAACTTACAGAAGCTGCTATGAAGGGGATATATGAGAAAAAAGAAGGCCTGTACTGAAAATATGGGCAAAGGAGAGGGGTGCACACCACATCCCTTATAAATTGTGTGCCAACTGGCCCTTCATTGGAAAAAAACGAGGTGTGCCGGATCCCCATCACAATTTTATGCTTTTTATATATTGTAGTGAGCAGCCTTTTAAATTGTTTCTATTTAAAATATTAAAAATTACCATCACTGGTGATTGTTATTTACATATTGTGCCTGATTTATTAAAGCTCTCCTGAAGAACATAGACCATTATGGGAGAGCCTGGGTCATCCAAGGTATTTAATGTTCTCCAGTCTATAACGTTTAATAAATCAGGCCCATTATATGAGGACTTAATAATTGGATTTGTGACACTTATAATACTTTTGACCTAGGTCCCTGATACTATTCTTCTATGCAAGGCATTGTATTTTAAAAGATATTTGGTCAGTTGGAATGCTAAATTATGGATTGTGGTATGATTTTTCTATCCTAATAAATCAGGCCTTTTGCATCTTTACACTCTACATCTTTTAATACAATACTAATTTTCGGCTTTGCCTCATTTGTTTCAAAAATTTAGGAAGAAGAAACAAAAGAATGTTCACATAAAGATTCGGAAGTTGTGCTAAGATAAATAGAGGTGTTAAATAGCTTTAGCCGTACACTTTCAAACTACAACACTGTCAGCATCCATCACTTCATTCCTTACAGACAGAGACTAATGATTTGACACCTCTTAAGATAGAAGACTGATTGAGAGTTTGCAAAGTTTTGGGATGTGCTGCAAGTTACAAAAGAGGAGCAGACACAGTTTGAAAAATAGAAGCCAAGTAGCTGTGGCAAGCAGAACACATCTTAAATAAATAAAGTCATAATTGTAGAATGAGAATGTCTGCCTAAAACTATTTTTAGTATTAAATTGGTTTAGTCTGAACACCACCCTCTGTTTTCTTGTTTTTAGCCACCTGAGAGAATTAGACGTATACAGAATTCACCAGAGCTGCAGATAAACTAGCTGATTGTTAATAGGAATCAAGTGCAGGGGTTCGGGCAAATTAGCCCTGTAAAAAACAGCAAATAAACACCCCATCCGTAAATCAAGCCTTAACCCACTCCATTTACACCTGGAAAATGTTTAGTCTCAATAAAAACAATAAAACACACACCTATATACTGGTAGCTTTGTGTTTTTAAATAATGGTTTATAGGCGTTCTATCTGAACTTCAGGTATAAAACACTCTAATGTAATAATGTTCCACAATACCAGAAGGTTATAAAATAAAGTTGTGTATGCAAAAGCCTTTGAAAACAAAGATCTTGATAAATATAGTGGTGACTTTATCACTGTCTTGGCTGTGCAGAAAAAAGAGCTTTGAGTCCAATCCAAATAGTCCTTCCATTACCACTTGCCTGCAGAAAACTACATGGGGGATAGATACAAGACTTGCCAACCTGCATAATGAAAGAGAGCTGCAGTTACAATACAGGTAGCTCCTGCAAAAGCAGAACTGTAGAAGTTGTTTCATGTTGTTTACTACTCCAGAAATATACAAGGGACATTAAAATGTAACAAAAGAAGACAAATTACTTTTATATTAGGATAATTGTTTTTTCCAGGTTGCCTCTCCCATATATATATATATATATATATATAT
>NC_092860.1:131828435-131845447 GCF_032062135.1 Pyxicephalus adspersus | reverse complement strand
TATTGGCTTGTCTATGGATCTGTGGATTGACTGCCAAAGATAAATGCAAACATGGCCTTTGCTAAGTATCAATATTGAGCTGATTGTTTAATTATATGTAAAGTTTGGGGATATTTTTATTATCTTCGCTTTATATGGCTTGAATAATACATATGCTCAATGGATATTTAAATGAATATCCTAAGTCATTTCAGAAAATATTATTTTCTGAAAATAATTTTAAGGTTCCGTCCCTTTTCTTATTATTTTGCCAAAATGTCAGCTTCTAATGTGACAATTAAAATTTGTTTTTCCATTTACAGTTTATAATGTAACAAAACTGGTTGACGTTATTTTTTTGTTAGTTTGCCTAAAAAGGCAAATGTGTTTTGTGATTGTGATTTTAGATTGTAAGCTCCACTGATATGAACGATTATGTGAAGGTAGGACTCAGTGAATAACCTGTATAGTACAAAATTCTGCATTTGAATTGACATTTAGGGGTTGGATAAGAAAATGATTAATGGTTTAACAAAATTAGAAAAATGGGTAATCCTTTGCCAACCACAGTTTAATGATAGACGAAGCACACTGTATATCACTCGGGATAAAAAAAAAATCTGAATATGGGATTAATGACACAGCAAGGTTATCCATTACAAAGGTAAATGAAGTAGGACCCATTATTTATAGCATAGAATTAGCTATTTATAAGGAGAATTTTAAAAAGAAAATTGCCATTCTTAAGTTATAGGTAACTTTAGATTTATTGAATTGATTCACTAGGCACATGAAAAGACTTGAATATCCCAGCATGTTTGTTACACCTCTTCATGGAAATGATCGTTCTAAAGTATATTTATATTGTTCATTTTTTAATTTCTAATATTTCTACTTTTTTACATTTTCTTGTATGTGTTACAAAAGTACATAGTTAGTCATATTTTTTTAAAAGTTCATCAATTGCAATCAGTAAAGTTTCTATTTCTTTACTAAGGTAGTAGACATCTATCCATTCTTGCTTGCATCACCTTTTGTCATTGTCCCCATATTTTCTGCTTTTCACAGCTTAGAGTAAAAAAAAGTGATCACAAATAATTTCATAGTTATTTTTTGGTTTTGAGCAACCACAAATCATTCACAGATGTCACTTTAGTTTACTTCCATTAAAATTTGGATAATTTGATGGTCAGAAAAAAGAAAACTAGTGACACGTGGTGATAGATTACTGTGTATGCTTCAGCCCAATAAAATATTTAACTGACTATATGTATCACCATTGGGTCCTTTTTTTTTAAAGCTCTCCAAGATTCTCACGGCTGCATTCATCAATGCAGCCAGGGTACTCCTCCTGCCTCCCCTGGCACTAGAGGTTAAATGAGGGCAAGCCCTCATTTAACTTCTATGGCCCGGAGATCGCACACAGAAGGTTTCCCATAGCTGCATTGCAGCCGTGGTACTCCTGTAATTTCCTTCTGATGGGTCCACAAAATCAGTTCGCCGAAATTTCGCGGACCCATCGGAAGTTCAAGGAAATTTTTGCGAGAATGCCAGAGGCATTATCGTTCAACCCTAATATTAACCCCCACACTGTCACATCTCCTCAATGGAGTACAATGTAGCACATTGACTTTATTTCTTCTTCAAATATTTGCTTTAAAATGAAGTCTATGGACTAGTAAATTAAAATTAATAAATTACTGACTGAGATCAGGTTAGCAGAAGTGTTTTTTTACAAACCGGCATCAAAATAAAACCGCATGGTGGATCAGTGGTTAGCATTCAAGCCTTGTAGTGTTCATGTTTAATATTTGAATGAGACACTATCCACGTGGAGTTTAAATGTTCTCCCCTGATCATGTTTGCATGGGTTACCTTCCCCAGACATACTAGTAGGTTAATTGGCTTCTCCCAAAAACTGGATTTAGACTACGTTGGGGTCATTCAGTTGTAAGCTCCTCCAAGGGACAGGTAGCTACAGACTCTGTCGAGCACCTTGTAATATGTTAACACTATATCAATACGTGATGATAATAATAGCCTGAAGATACATCCACTTGGAGAAGGTAAAGCAATTTGTGCCTGGATTATGTGGTCCCATCACTCATAATTCATTATCGAGCTTCTGACGCATCTTTCAAATAGCCTGTTATTTCTCAGATTTTTTTCCCTATATCTTGCCAGTGCCCATCCATTTATCCTATTTACATCTTTTTGTTGTTGTCTGGTTTTATAGTGAAAAATAGAACACACATACTGCGCATTCTGTTACATTGTGAGACTGAAAACGTATTCATCGCAAACATTCATTTTATTTCCAAAACGTTCTGTTTTTCTTCCCTCGGTTCTTTCTTCTCATGATTAATAATAGCACCGAGCACCACATGGTCAGAAATATATTATTTTGCTTCTTGACTAACTCTCAGATATTTATAAATCAATACTTGGATACTGTATGCTTGATTGCTCTTTAAGAACCGAGGGAACAGAAGGACAACAGAAGTACATCAAGTTAAGCAGAGAGCGATATTTTCATATATTTGCAAATGCTTAGTTTCACAACGTGACCTGTTTTTCTAGGTGACAAACATTTTCCTATTGTTGCATATATTTCTACAATCAGCAGTTTAAGGGATTTCTTCCAGGGTGTGGGGTACTATTTTACCAGCATCGTTTTCCTTCTAATCATTTCAAAAATGCCTGATTTTTTTCAGGAGATGAAATTTTTCTTTCTTGTATTTGTATATTGTTCTTGGCCATTAGTGAATCTTAGCAGACAAATGTCTGTCTACTGGTAAAAGTCCAACAATCAGACTTTACCAATATACCACCCAAGTGGAAAGTTTATGTATGTATATGTGTACTCAAACCTTTTTTTCTCTTTTAGTTTTGAATAGAATAGGTAAAGATTAGAACTCCTTTCAGGATTTACTGATTTATTATTTTATATCCTGTTTGGTAAACAGCTTTCATTCAGTTTGTAGAGATTTGTTGAGTTTCTAAGACAGGAACCAAAATCTTCAAAATAAGCCAACCTACTCCATTAAAATGACATTGCTATTTTAAACCATATTAACACATTGCAGACTTTATTAGACTAACACCAAATGGTTTTAGGAGATTGAAAATACTGTACATTGTGTTGATGGTTTCATATGGAGACAGACTTGTGCCTAAGGGCTTTGCAGGTGATTGAAAAAATCATTAAAAGCCTTCAGACCAGAATATCTCAAGTCAAAAATACAAAAACACAAACAAATCTGTCAAAAGAAAATGTACAGAACCTCACTCATTCCTAAGAATTATTATTTTACATGTGATCATTATTTATTGTTAGAGCAATTCCACAGTCCCACTGGTACAGATATGTTAATTTGGGAGTACACATTGTATAAAACATACCTGTACAATGAACACATCAATGAATGTCCCTTGCAGCTACTTTCAATTAGATGAGGGCAGAGTCAAATTGGCACTTTAGTGGCTGTGTTCTCAATGTGCTCATAGTCAATAGCAAACAATGAGACTAATGGGATCTGTCTGGGGTAAGATGTTGGCTAAGCTCTTTTCGAGGGGGGTGGAAAATGGCAATGACAGCTTCATGAGTCAGTAAAAATGTTTGATAAGGTGTGATAAATCTTTGGGGCGTATTATCAACAGACCTCTGCATTCCGATTAAAGCTGTTGGAGGAGCTCGTTATCACACTAGGTAATTAGCACAAAAAATACCCCTGCAAAAAGGTCTTGATTCATTAATGAAGAGGAGTGTAGTAATAGGAGAAACACTTATGTCCTATGCAGAAAAATGCACAGAAATATAGATGGCTTCCATCATTTAAAATTAGACATATTGCTACTTAAAACTGGCTTTGGATACACTATAATTTCCACAATACCTTGCTTCAATAGCTGTCAAGGGTACTGGTAAGGGTATAGTGTTTTAAATTAGTTATGCATAATAAGCAACATCTTTCTGTTGTAGCAAAGATGGACTCAAAACTGCTTAAAAAGGAAGGGTGGGTTACAGACCAAAGGGGACCAGAATAAAAAGGAAAAGGGAAGCAGAATAAAAAGACAAACTATTCAGTTGGTTAAATTAGTAAAATATTTAAAAATGTGGAAAATAGTTGTTTAGAAAAGATAAATTAAAGTCAAGGGTAAGCTCAGAGTTCACAGCAGGGCATTGTTTTCAGCCTTGCAGGTCCCAAGCTATCCCTCCTTACATACTGTACAAGCTGTGATTTAATTATGATCACTGAGTGCTGATATATGTGGACATGTTATTAGCAAAACTGGTTTGTATAGTTAAACTGGCCATCGGCAAGAAGCACCTTTCATTTGCGCTCTTGTTGTCACTGACTCTGACATATCTGTCAAATGGCTTGTTTTGAAAATTGTAGATGTTGGAATGCATAACATGAATGCATTTCTCATTTAGGCAAGAACATAAGTAACAAGTAACAATGGGGCACAAAGCAGGCAGTTACTTATGGACTGGTTTGCACAAGCCAAAGACCAATTTAGTATAGGGTATAATATATACAATTTCCACAGTTCTGTAAGAGTGGCTTTTTATTTGTTTTGTGTGAATAAGCAACAGTCACACATTGGGTTAATCACTATTATAAGGTTTTGGTAAATGGATTGATATGTTGTTGTAGTTGCTGCAAGCTGAATGTAGCAAAATGTATTTAAAGGTATTTTTCTTCTAAATAAATTAATATATAAGCACTAAGTATAAAAAAAAAATATTGATTGGTTATGTTATGCAATACAACAGAAATATAGTTTTTGATCACTAAACACAAAATGACACTTAGTAAGTAAGAAGAGCCTAGGAAGTTCTTATTGAAAACAAATAGGGGAACATGCATGTCACATCCCAATACCAACATAAAAGGGTACACAAAGAAAGAGGGTTCGGAAGGTGGGATTTTCAAAGCATCCAAAAACAAATATAATATAAAAACAAGGTATTTATTGAATACATTTAAAATCAATATATAGACATAAGCATAAAATATTTGACCTCTGTACTTGTACTATGTTTAGACCGCTACCATTGTAGCGCTAATAAAAGCTCCTGAAGAAGACTAGTTTTGCGAAACGTGTGAATTGCTGTATTTTGAATCTCCAAGCTACCTGGTAATTTTAACATCTTGTAAAGCAAATATATTCTTCAACTTTGTGTGCTTTTGGTGATTTGTTTGTACACTTAGCATGTATAACATTTGTTGTAGCATGTATAACATAAGCATGTTATGCTTATGTCTATTATTGATTTTGAAATGTATTCAATAAAATCTTGTTTTATATTATATTTCTTTTTGGATGCTTTGAAAATTATACATTCTGGTTATTTGTATATCCTTTTACAATAATACTTGGGGAGTACAAAAATAACTTCCTGTTGATGCTACCTGCAGCAGTCGATGAAGCAGGGGGTTCTAATGCTGGCCCTCTTCCATTGTGGTCAGTGTGTTTATTGTGAGTGCTACTTTCCATTATGTACCAACATGAGCTTCTAAAATATTCTGTAAACAAAGGAGAATTTCTTTTAAAATTGATCAAAATGTACCCAGTTGTGATAAAGTAACATTAGCAGCTTAGAAGCACAATAGTAGAGATAAAAGGGTCAGGGCAGTAGTTTAGATTGTGTGACCTTGTACCTTTTAGCTACACCTGAGTAAACAAAAATTGTAGATGCATGTACTATATGGCCAAATAACCATTTTACCTATGAGCTTGTTGAACTTCACATTCTAGAGTTGGTGAGTATAACACTTTTTATTCCACTAGGAAGGCTATCCACAAGATTTTGGAGCCTGTTCTAATTTGTACCCATTCACCCAAAAGAAAATTCAGGTCAGGTATTGATTTTGGACAGTTAAAAGATTTGACTTATTAACATTTTCAGTTTATGTTAGGGGTTATGTCAGGGATCTATCAAGGCCCCTGAATTTGCTCTGCACTAAACTCATATATTATCATTATAGACCTGGCTTTGTGCACAGGGACACAGTAATGTCAGGGGAAAAAGCTTGAGCTCTTCAGTATGACCTACCGCTAATGTTTGCCGATGGGTATCCAATGGTTACTATACTGTATGTGTATTGTTTTATGCACCTGACAATAATCAAAATTAGAATGATGCTTATAGATTGAAGGGAAATAATTGTATTTTCTGACTCTGTGGCTTTAACCATTCAAGGGACAGTAGGGAACAGTCTTACTTGGTTATCTTCTGACCTATTTATACCGTGTTTCCCCGAAAATAAGACACTGTCTTATATTTTTTTGGGCTTCCAAAAACACACTAGGTCTTATTTTCAGGGTAGGTCTTATATACTTTTTTTAATGAAAAAAAACACCATATTCCCAAATTCCCCTTACAAATTCCCCTTCTGATCACTCTGTGCTTTTTTTCCACTGTTCGGCAGTTAGGACATGGAACAGCAGGTGGCGCTGTGCCGGTTTCTTTCGCTCTGCTTTACAAACAGGAAAAGACACGATGCTGGCAGAGGAGAGAAGAGAGACATGCTGCAGCCAGAAACACGCAGGATCGCGTATCAGGTGAGTATATTATTTTAATTTTTTTTTTTTAACACACTAGAGCTCACTAGAACAAGCCTGGTTACATGCACTTCAGCTTCTGACAGGCGAAGTGCATGTAATATCACTCCGCCTGTGACAGGAGCCGGAACTACAAGGAAAGCATCGGCTTGTGCGGCTGTGTGTTAGCCCGCTGTGTGTACGCCCGCTGTCTCCCGCTCGGTGAGTACTGTTTTAATTTATGTTTGCTTTTCTTTTTTTCTTTTTTTTTTCTTTTTCTACTAGGTCTTATTTTCGGGGTAGGTCTTACTTTCGGGGAAACACGGTATTCACTATCTCCAAACTCTCAAGTCTTTCTCTTTATCCCTTGGAATTTGGCTGAATAGTTTTAAATATTGAGTATGAGAGCTCATTTGACATTCTGCCAGTATGAAGTGTTCAGACCTGAGTGGCCAATTACCAGGCAAAAATGCCATTTCCTATCTGATGAGAAGAATGATGGCATCAATTGTGTGTAAGCTTTTTTCCCACTAGTGCACCTAAACCCCCCCTTTTTCTGTATTGGCCAATTAAAAAGCTCTCTTCCCTTTGCACTGGTCCTTCATTTTTTTCCAGGTTCATGAAATGGGGAAAAAACATGTTCCTCTTCCACGTACAGTGGTGCCTCTTGCAGTTTCCTACGTAATGCAGCAGGAGAAAACACAGTTTTTAGGTCCAACTGGGTCCAATGACCCTTCTGGGGGAGGATTAATTTAAAATAATTACAAACTATTTTCTTTAAGGTCTGTCTATTTATAAAGCAGTGAATCTACCATTCACTGAAACATTCTGTGTTGAAGGATCAATTAATGCCATTGAAAAATATGAACCTAGAAGATTCTGCACCAAGAAATGTTTCAGTGAATTTCAGATGCACTGCTTTGTATTTTAACCAATGAATGCTTATATTTATCACCAAATTCAAAAAGTTGAAAAGTTCAAAAAGTTTTAATCACCATGCCGAGCCATTTCACAAAGAAGGTGATATTTGAATGATGGACACCTGGAGAGGAGATGGAATTGGTTTGGAATGGCTGCTGCTTGAGCACTTCTCTTCAATGTAAACTAGAAGTAAAAGACAGACTTATCCCAGTAACATGAAGACGGTGCTGTGAACAAGCAGTGTTTCTCATGTGGGACATTAAAATAAAGCTGTATGCCATAGCTGTGTGGAAGTGCGGCAGAGTAATAGTCATTGCACTGTAGGGGGAGTCAGTAGGGAGGAAAGAACAGCAGGACGTTCTCCATTTTGTTGAATGGAAAATAACGGCAATGTTGATAGGACAAAGATGTTTTATTGGAGGTGAATTTCAGCAGGCTCAAGAAAACAGATCTTTGAAACCAGGAGATGCACAGATGGCAGCAAATTTACAAGCAGAAGACAATTAAGGCATTTTTATTTTATTTGCAAGAAGATATAAGGGAGAAAGAATCAGGTTTAAATGGTAGAAGACAAACATACTCAGGAAATAAGCTGAAAACATGACAAACTTTAGGTTAAATCGATATGTTTAGTATAGAACTTTATATTAAAACTAGCTACTCTAAACAATTACCAAATGTCATGTCATTATTATCAATTCTTTTTTCTTTCCAGTAAAGAAGAATAACACAAAAACATTTGTCATCACATCTAGACAAGTTATTTGATATTACTAAATAATTGATAATTACTAAATATGAATACTCATACTGCAAAAGAGCAACAACACGTGAGTATTTGTGGAAGAAGATAGATATATAAAGCTAAATGTTGATTTTATATGTTGTGCATATTTATAGATCCACCAATTGAGGACATATATTTGGCTTTACAGTTTGTCCTGGGCTTACTCGCTTCTTTTTGTGTCTCTCTCTGGTCGTCCGCAGTGGATGAGAGTTTGAGGATTGGACTAAACTAACATGTAATCAACGGCATTTGATGATTGTAGGTTAGCGAGTGATATTTATTTATTCTATGTCTATATCAAAGATGAATGGTCAACATTTAGATGTTAAACTCGTAGAGCAATATACAAGCTCTCTGTTACTTTTACGCTCTGGAAGAAGCATTTTTTTTACCGCAAAATGTGTCCAGCTAAATTGCAGGTGGAAATATGTGACTAATGCCACTGTATAATATTGTACAATATTTATTGACACAATGTTATGGTGTCTAAAAAAACCCGTATTTGTTCTATTCCATATTAGATTCTATTTGGGGAAGAAAATGTACCCCACATTTCTTTATTTGCAATTCAGAATAGGTCAAGTATATATATAAATTATATTAATCAATCGTGTTGCACTTTTTACTTTAACCCCTTAGGTCATTAGCCTTGCACAAATATGCAAGAATGTCTAATTTTTTTTTTACTTTCTTAATTTTTGGAATTGGATTGTCACAAGGTCAGTCATAATAGTCATACAGCTAGCTTTTTCAGAAGGAGATCAGTAGTGATAAATGAGTCTGATGGCAAAAGCAACAGTTATTTATACACTCACATATTCAAAAAGTTAAGTTGTAATAACCATGATAAGCCTTTTCGGAAAGAAATTGATATTTATAAGCTGGACACTTGGAAATGATTGGTTTAGAGCATTTTTGTAAACTAGGTGTATAAGACAGATGCATCCCAGTAACATGAAATCAGTGCTGTGAATAAGCAATGACAGTTCCCATACTAATTAGCTTTAGATATAATAACAGTAGCACTGACACTTTTGGATTGGAATGGCCTTTTACATGCTAACAAGTTGTTAAGATAGCCAGTCCTAAAAAAGTACAGAGACGTCCGGACAAATTATATGTTTATGTTATTTTGCATCTCAGGAGAACACTGGTGGGATGTTTGTCCAGTTGCCAATAATATTATTTTATTAAAGTGTATATAAAGGCCAAAAGAATTAAAATTTCGATAAAGTAGGAAGGGGTAAATCCCTTGTCATGTTTTTATGGACATGCCTGTTGAGGATTGTTACTAAGACAGATAGAGCTGAATTTCTTGAGATGTCACCATAGCAGGAAAAATTCCCCAATGGTGAAACCTGTTTCATGGACAGCTTTCTAGGAAGAAAGTCTTGTCTGCATTGGAAAGAATAGTTTTGTTTCCTGTTGTGCCTTTAGGACAAGATATAGGAACTTCATCAAAAATGGCCTCAACAAAATTATTGGCACCTTATCAGATTAATATCTGTGTGTAATACACTGAGCATAGAAAAAAAAAACAAAAAGCAAAAACAAAAGCAAAGAATTGTTTCAGGATTTGAGAACCAAAATTTTAGAAAAGCCTGGACAATCCCAAGGCTACAAGTTCATCTCCAGAAATCTTAGTGTTCCTGAGTCCACTGTTACAGCCCATGGCACTGTGGCTAATCTCTCTGGACGTGGACAAAAGAGAAGGATTTATGATATGTTACAACAAAATATTGTTGGAATGGTAGATAAAAAAACTCAATCAACTTTCAAACAAATTCAAGCCAACCTGCAGGCACAAGGTACAACAGAGTCAGCTCCACTATCCATCTGAATGAAAAGAGACGCTATGGTAGGAGACCCCACTGCTGACAAAGAAACATAAACAAGCCTGATTGGAGTTTACTAAAACTCACCTGTGGAAGCCAAAGTCCTTCTGAGAGAATGTCCTCTGGACAGATGAGACAAAAATACAACTTTTCGGTAACATAAATAATTTGACTGTTTACTGAAAACGAAAAGAAGCATTTAAAGAAAAGAACGCAGTCCCTACAGTCAAACATGGCGGAGATTCACTGATGTTTTGGGGTCACTTTGCTGCTTTGGGCACTGGTAGTCTTGAATGTTTGCATGGTATTCTAAAATCTGAAGACTAACAAAGAATTTTGGGGCACAATGTGGGTCCCAGTGTAAAAAAACTGCATCTCAGCCGGAGGTCATGAGTCTTACTGCAGGACAATGACCCAAAGTGTACTTCAAGAAGCACCCAGAAATGGTGAAAGACAAAGAGGTGAAGAGTTGTGAAGTGACCAGCAATAACTCCAGATCTAAATCCCATAGAGCTCTCTGTTCTATCAGATCTTAAAACTGGAGGATTTCAATTTGATTTTCTTGTTTTTGGAGTCCCACAAAGACATAAGAGATTAGAAGTTGAGTAGTCATTCATTCATATATATGCAATAGAACAATTTTCTAACTGGTCTAAGTTTTCAAATTTATTTTGTTTATATCAGCTTAATTTAGCATCTAGTCACACAGCACAAGAGTCATTTCCTCCAGCACATAACCTATTTATATAAATCTTTAACTTTGACTCAATTTTGGTTCTAAATGAAATAAGCCATTTGTTCCCAAATGAGCAATAATATATATCATAAACCAACACACACCATTAGTTACAATTGGTAATCTCTGGATGATGGAGCTTTGTTTTAAAAATGATTCACCTCTCATCCTTAAAGGACATAATTTATAATAAATAATCCCCATGCACTCAGCCAGGAGGGTAATGAAATAGCAATGCTTGAGCAAATAATGTTATTTAGGAGAAATGTTTATAACAATCAAATTAATTAAATACTTTGTACTCCTATAATGATTTCTAGTTTGATATAAAAAATACAAGTAGAGTTTGTGAAAGGAATTTAAATGTGTGTCTATTGTATACAAACAAAAAAGTTAGCAAAATAAACTTTATAGTGCATTTTTATTTATATTTTCTTCACAATCAAAAAAAAAAAGAACGTTTAGGTATTTTTCTCTCCTCAACAGCAATGCTATCTTTAAAAAATCAGAACAAAAATACATTAAAGCTTAAGTTCAGTTTTCCTGTACTATGATATCACTGGTTTCTCCTTTTCCCCCCATAAACTTTCCAATTTTGTTACTGTATTTTAGAAGTAGTGCCATTATTGGATCTCTATGCTTTCCATTGCAATGCAGACAGATGATAGCTGATGGATGGGTTAAGTAAGGTGCATTACATTGGCTTGCTGAAAAAATGACAGCCCCTTGGCCTAGTACCCCTCTAAAAAATCCCTATCTTTTCTGCAAGAAGTGGGCTCACACATGGGAGGAGTTATGGAAATATTAAAATGCCTTTGTACGTTGAAGTCATTGGAAGTAATTAATTTTCACAGGTAGGCTGTATTTACATGAAGACTGTCCTAAGTAATGTAATATGTGATACCGAACCCCCATAATTAAAATACCTGAAATCTAATGAATAAAAGCAATGTCTAATGGACAGCAAGTCTGGAGAGGAAAGAACCAGATATGGCCTGTCCAAGCGTCCATAAGGCTTTGGATCAAACTACCCTTTTTCTGCCCTTCTGTCGCCATCGTTCCTCACCACAGTTGTTCCTTCACCCGATAGTGTGCATGTGTGTGCATCTAGTGCTGCTATAAATTCTTCTGACCCTTCACTCAGTGGGCCCGATTTATTAAAGCTCTCCAAGGCTGGAGAGGATACACTTTCATCAGTGAAGCTGGGTGATCAAGCAAACCAAGAATGGATTTCTACAAAGTCATTGACTTTTTGCTAGCAAATGTTTTGAATCCTCAACCAGATCCATTCCAGGTTTGCTGGTTCACTTAGGTTCATTGATGAAAGTGTATCCTCTCAAGCCTTGGAAAGCTTTATTAAATCAGGCCCAGTAAGTTATAAATAAAAAAAAAAATATATATATATATATATATATATATATAGTCTAAGCTATTTCAGTACAACATTGAAAACCTAAGGAAGGGGTGGAATAGAGGTTTAAAGAATACATGTGGATTTATAACATACAAGCTTGTTTTACTAAAAACCGTATCTTGTTAAAAAGTTGAAATATAGGTATACCCACACAAACTGATTGCAAAACATAAAGAGGATTCTAAAAAGAAAATCTAGTATTATGTTTATGCTTGTTGGTATCCCATATCTAACTGAAAGTCTATGGATCATGAGCTCTGCATTGTGGGGAGGGGTGTGGTATTCACTCAATTCACAGCAATCTGTGTAATCTGATATTACTGACATTTAGATTTGCTTGAAACCAATAATCTAGGCTCCAGAAAAGTGTTTTGGGGTCAATTTCTGCTGACTACAAGGGGTATATATTTAAGAACAATACTAGACAGCAGTTAAAATCAATCGGTGAGCTACTAAATGCTATCCGTAACACTGCAGCAGTTCTAAAATGAGAGAAATCAGCATCTATATTTTACAAACGCCATCTCAAAGGATCAGATGACAAGTAAAGGGGTGTATTTCCTAAAAATTGTGCTATAGAATTCTTCTTTATGTGTTTATTTCATTACATTTTACAACAATATCTTGGCGGGTAAACTAAGACATAGCTAATACTGGGTCTTGGGTCATGGGTTTGGTTTCATTTGTGTTACATTATTAAAAACAAGGCATAATCTTGTATGTATTGTTTTACACCTGGAGTTAGATTGAAATAAATTTAGAACCCGGTAGGGACCAGATGATTTTTTTGTCTGAAAACCTTTGAATTAAAAGAGATTTTCTTTTTTTCCTATTCCCCTTGATTGTGTACTTAAAATATATGCACAATGAAAAATCATCTGTTGATCGATTCTCTGTTTCAATAATATATCACTAATGTCATCATATTATTATCTATTTCCAGAACATTCGCCTTAAAAAGAAATGGGTTATCAATAAAGATGATGGTAAATATCATTGATTTAAAAGAAATTTAAGGTATTGGAGTTTTTGGAACTTCTCCACTTGTTAACTGAGCTTAACAAAGGTTTTGCACCAGCAGGTAATAGGAATAATAATAGATTGGATTTATGAATAGTTGTGCATGCAGCAAGTTGATCTGTAGATGGCAGACAGTCTGTATACTTCAGGGGCCGCCCTTATAATCATGCAACATCCAGTCATTCTCCATTTCACATCTCATGTGAGTTATAAAGCAATGCCTGACATGTGGATATTAGCTATTCCCCTTCTTTGTGACATACTTCCAAAATGACTGACAGCACAGAGGTGCTAAATATCAATACCTGTGTAAACCTTTTACAAATAATATATTTGTGCAGCATTTCTAGCTACACTGACTACACATTATTTTATTACACACATATTATACTAGTGTTACTTCACCAGGGTTATATGGTACCATTGGGATCCTCCAGAGGTCGTTAGGGGTTCCTTCAGCAATGAGCAGTTTATTAATTTTTTTTCTGTAATCTGTAAGGGTGATATTCTTCACACTGAGCGTCAATGTAGGAGTTGTTCTTCCCATCAAACACCATGCTGATTTATTAGTTTGAGAAAGTTTGAAATATACTCATATATACATGATTGCTGGATTCTTCAATTTCAAGCTCCAACCCCCTCATTTAAGAAACACATGGTCTATGCAATAGGAAATGCAATGCATATATTAATTAAATACCATCATAACATAATCCACTAAAGGTTTCATAATAAAAAGAATGGGGGCTGTGGTATCTTTGGTGTCCACTAGCCTAAGAAGGCTTGGCTAAATCCCACACTTGTTCCCATCTACACCCCAGCTGACCATTTCAATCACACTAAGGAACCAAGCCCCTAGTAAACCAATGACACCAAATGGAGTAGCACAAAACTATTAATGGGAGCCACTCACATTGATATAACCATATCCACAATTCCAGCGACCCTCCCATCCAAAACTGCCCAACTTCTGAAAATACAAATCTTGTAGAAAAGAACATCCAGGAAACATGAACCAATGCCCATGGAATGCCTAATAGTATTGTACCCCTCTAAATATCATGTATTCATGATTCCCATTGCTTTTACTGTATACAAGTTGTCCCTGACTTAAGGACATCCGACATACGGGATACGAACGGGGTTTCCCTGCTCGCTCCTGTGCAGTACAGAGGGTTGTTGGGGGGAGTAGAAGGTTTGCATGACTTGCAGAAGAAATCCTTTGCTAAACACAGCCGAGGTTCTGGGTGATCTTAAGAGCTGAACTGATCTGTAACATCTTGTAACTCTTTAATGACCAAGACAAACTCTGCATCTGTTTAATTTTGAATATCAAAGCACAGCTTGCTCCAGAAGGTAATGAATGTCTAGGCTCCATAAAAAATTTTTTTTTGCTTTGTTTGTGAATAACTCTCAATGAGGATTTTTTACAGTAACTGACACCATGCTGGCTAATAATATGTGGAGACAAACATCTGTCCCAATCGCATTTATTAAAAAAAGGTACCTGTTCCAACTTACAGACAAATTCAACTTAAGAACAACCCTACAGTCCTTATCTGGTATGAAACCCGGGGACTACCTGTATTCTTTTCTAGTAGTGCTGATGTAAGAAGTTTACTACAAGACAAAGTAACCTATATGTACATTTTTTAAAATCTCCCATGTTTTCTCTATAAATAGAAATGGCAACTTTATATTTACTATCTCTTTTAAAAAAAAAAAACTATTGTATGTTCCAAGCAGCTCTTTGGTCTTTTTCCAATACTGTACGGCCTGTAACATTGTTACCCCCAGCTCTGCTTAGGGCTGCATTGTCACTGCTGATAACTTTCCACGTCAGTCAATATCACCAATGATAGTGACTCCATTGGGGGGGGGGGTTGTTGTTTATAGAAAATGATTCAGGGTGTTGTCTTGGATCCTGGCTTAGGTGAGTTGAAGACTTTGGTGGACCCTGTGGTATTGATACACGGGCCAAGAAAAGAATTTTGTGCTGCCTAGGTAAAGGTACAATTGTTTTTCTTTTATAAATATGATTATAAATTATTTTAAAATAATCACTGGAGACCATCTGATATATTGATCATATACAAAATGTAAAAATTTTGCAAATATGGACTTTATTAGTCCAGCAACAGAAAACAAAGCAAAATAAATGGGTGACATAGTGAGACTAAGCTGACATGCAACTATCTTCTGGTCAAAATACAAAGCAAGCAATAAAATAAAATGAAACACTGTTGTAACTCTAGACGTATAAAACAAAGGTCATACACAAAGTAGTAGTTTCTTAAAACCAGTTGATTAGTCCTTGGAACAATTATGAGACATAGTTGAAGTTCAGGGCGTTTGAGTTAGTATTTGTTGCTTTGGCAGAGATTACAGATTGCATGTAGGTAATAACTAAGAAATTTAAGTCTCTTCTCAGTAGACTTTGTCAAGTACATAATAAAGAGAAGCAATAAAGTAAAAATGAATGTGTGTTGTCTTTCTTACCAAAGGTCACATCTTGTAGTAAAGTCACCTAGCCCACAGTCAGTAGTATTGCCAGGTTATATTTTTAAAGAGAAAGCTTCATCATGTTTTTTTTTGTTTTTTTTTTTGAGGATAAGTATTATTGAATTATTCTAAATTATTCTTATATTTATAATGAAATCAATTAATGGAGGTTTAGGGAATGATTATTTTGAACAAAAGAAGTTAACTTCTTTTACCAAACTTTAACCAAATGCAACATGGGGATGGCAGCACTAGAGGGGTCTTTTTGTTTTAAATACATTTTTATTAAATAAGAAGAAAGTATAAGAACTGCACAGTGCAACAAAGTTACAAACAAGCAGTTACAATATTAGTGCTGCCCAGGAAAAGCAACTGGTAGAGGTACTGGTTTCATCAGTCCACAGCTTGTGCATATGCAGTCAATGTTCAACATCTTCCTGGCCATTACCCATCAATGAGTAGAGAACATGGCTCCCCATGCCCTGAGTACCCACAGGAGAAATAAAAAAAGAGATAACAGTTTACGAAAAGCCTTAAAGGAGGGCGACTGGGAGAAAAAAGAAAGGAAAAGGAAAGAGAGGAAAAGGGATCACGTATTACATTCTCTTATGACAATAGATAAAATATAATCTACTCAGCAACTTGACACTTGATTTTTTGATATCTGGATGCCATTTTTCAAAGACACATTCTCTTCTTCTCAATTAGATGATCTTATTCGTCTTTTCTGTCATTCTACATGGTATGACTATAGAACTTTAAATAATACCTAAAGTTTCAGAGGTTCTTTGCCAATGAGGCAGACATTGCATTTAGTTTGGTTTCGGTGACATTTGTGTCGGTTTTGTTTTGTTTAATTTATTAGTTGCCCTTGTTATACTGACTAGGTAGTGATCCCTTTCCCCCCATCTCTGGTTAAATAAAAAAAAATGTTAGTGAGGAAACATTCATATGTCTGTTAATATGATGGATATTCCTATTTATCTAGTACAACTAATACCTATATTTAATGTTATCTGAATGCCCTGTACTTCTGTTATTATGATCCTGGTATTTACCTTTAAAGTTTTTGTATTTTTTTATACTATGGTATTTGATGTTTTCTTTCTATCAATAAAAATTATTATTAAAAAAAAATTTAATAAAAATAATATTTTAATAAAAATATTATTTTTAATAAAAATTAATAAATTATTAATAAAAAGGGATCACCAGTAGATGAGAAAAAAATTAAAGAACAAGGACATTCAAACAAGGTAGGGTAGA
>NC_092860.1:131698548-131827095 GCF_032062135.1 Pyxicephalus adspersus | reverse complement strand
CTATGAAGCTCAAGGGGGCCCATGAAGCCCAACAGGTCCCATAATTTTTATTATAGTTTGAATATTTATTTATTTAATTCATTTCATTTTTATTGTATTGCGAGAAATTTTGCGTACAAGATCACAAAGCATTGAGTGAGAGCGAAGCAATAGAAGGCTGTGACAATGACAAGATACTTTTGAGTGACATAATACGATGCATTCAAGATTCAATGAACAAAAACTTGTGAAAGTGACTATCAATGAGTGTTACTATGCTCGTATTACTCCTCCTTGCTTTCCCTTTTTGTTTATGTTATCGAGAGATTCAAGACTATAAACGGTTAGCAGACTTTATTAATACATTTATATCTATACACACGTATCTAAATGTATCAATGTAATCTACATTTGTTAGAAATAAATAATAATATACACACATACATGTGTATAGAATTTTGTATAAGGGCCCACACACCTTTGTACCAGGGCCCGGATTTTCTCTACTACATTCCCTGGCTACATTCCACTGTATCACCCATACATGTATACACCCCAGCTTCCAACGAGGCCTAGGCCTACCATGGCAAAGCATTTTTGCACAGTAAATTGTCTTCTTCAAGGCTTGACATCAACGGTCACCAACCAGTGGTCTGGCGGCTCTGAAAATTTTGAATGTCCCCGCCTCTCGCCAGAACTGCAGGCCATGTTTCCCGTACGGATCACAGGCTCAGATCGCAGGATCAGATCTGGGACGGGAGAGTGGGCGGGTTCTGGCATCATGACGCCTGGCGACCATTGCTTTACATGCAAAACACAGTATTACCTACTGGTAACCAACAATAATGTACCAAGATGTTTTATGAGTGAATGGCCCATTGTAACCAATTCAAAAGCACAAAGTATTTAAACATGTGAAAAGGGTAAAAAAGACAAATTAAGCCCTTCTTTTTCTTTTTTTTTTACCCTTTTAAATAAATACATTTTTCCATTTTTTTAGGTGAAAATAGGTTCCTTGGTTTATATTTGGATAAATTTATATTCAATAAACATATGGTATATATAATTTGAATCTGCTATATGATAGATTTTTCAGATTTTGTTTATTGTACCTTTATCTTTTGTGTCAGCATTTTGTTTTTATTTAACTTTCCGAAATAACATTTGATTTGAATTACCAACTCAGCATCAGCAATTGTAGAACTTATTTTTTAAAATATGGTGTTCATCAGTTAGCAATTAAGAAAACATGTTATGTTCTATTATTACCTACTGTTTTAATTGCATCTCATCTTATTTTCTGAAAGTATTACACTTGATGACAGAAATTTGATTTTTTTTCAAGTCTGTGTAGTAGTTTTTAATAGCAATTCACACATGGAAGTGATCAAGCCAAGAGGGGTTTAAAAAGGTGTAATAGCAATGTTGATTAATTGCTTTTGGGAAAGAAATGTGGTTTGCACATAAAATATCTGTCAGGGACCTTCACAACTACCAGTATTTTAGAAATGGATTTGAAAGCTCTAAAAACAAAAAGGAATATTTTGTCATTAATAAAAATTGGTTTTCTTGTCAAAAATTGAATTAATAGTTTTAATTGATTGATCGTATATATATTAAATATAGAGTGTTCTATTTTCAACGGGCTGAAAAGTGCCCATGATTCACAGCTACAGGGTTTACTACAGAGGGACAGAAAACAATGATTAAACACCCACTCAAAGCTGCAAGTAAAATCAATCAGTCTGTCATTCAGATTACCTCAAAAACATTTCTCTGAATATTTGCAGTGACTGACATTTTATTTAATGAAAGAAATAGGTGTTCCTTAGCCTCTGAATGAGGTGGTGGCCACAAACAGCACCAAATGGGTCCAGTAGAGGAGCAGGGGCCACAAACTGACCAAACAAGGGAGGAAATAAAGGGGACTTAATCTGATTTTGAAATTCTAACATATATATACCCTTACCGTCTGCACTTGCCAACCTGATGATGTTGCATTTAATATAAAAAGTCCTAAGCATTCCCTTTTCAAAAAGAAAAACTATGTTTTTCTTTTTCCCAAGGAAAGTTGTCAATAGCCATTCTGGCAACTCACTCTGAAGCAGTACCACCCTTTTCGCTATACTTACACAATTTCCTGCAATCTGCAATTTCCTGCAGATCTAACTCCTAAGACCAGATATGCCTTCCCAACACTACGTAACAAAAAAAAACATCAGTAGCAAACATTCAGTAAACTTCCATTGCACAGGCCCTGATTTTTTTTTTTTGGGGGGGGTTGTTAAATTACATTTATCCCATTTTGAAAGGTAAAGGTGTATAGTTTTGACATGATTACATTGTATAGGTCCACTTCAAAGCTAAACCCCAGGCTTATCTTTAGTCGTGCACAGTCAGCTTCTTACAATGTGCATCAGAAGCTGAAGCAAGTCAGACAGAGCCAGTTGTGGATGTAGTCAACGGTGTGCAGAACTGACTTGGGGACCTGAGGGACACTTTGCATCTCCTTATGTCTGCCCACCTTAATTCCTGATGCACATCTAACATTGGGGTTAATTTTAAAACTCTCCAAGACTGGGAAAATAGATTATCATGGGAGAACCCGGGTGATCTGGCAAATCTGCATCTGGATTAAAAATATTTAAAAACTTTTGCCAATAGCAAATTATTTTTAGAAAATTCATTCCAGGCCTGTTGGATAACCCATGATAGTCTATCTTCTCCAGTCTTGGAGAGCTTTATTAAATCAGGTCCATTATTTATGTCTTCCCTAGCCACCTGTCCCATCTTTTTCATTCATTAGATTTCAGTCCTTTCAATTCTGGAGGCTCACATGTGGGCAATATCTAGGGCAGTGTGCACAAAGCAGAATGCTGTGATGTGTACAGGAAGCTATGTATAGCCCTCCACTCACTTCTTCTACAAGTCATAATATTCCTGCATCCTACAAAGAAACATACAAAAATACGGGGATTGTGTTACAAAGTCCAAAATAATTATGCCATTATTGAACTCACATCAGCTCAGCGTATGAGTACCTTATCATAATGGACTAGGATTATTTGAAGAAGCCCTTTTCTGGTAATGAATGGTAGATACAAACACTACTTGGTCTATCTAAATATGTGAGAGAAAAAATGTTTGAATTGTGTACCCATTCTTAATGAATGAAGAGAGGATCGTTGGCAACAAATAAATGTGTATGGGAAAGTATTGCTGTCTCCGTCTGCTACCCTCCTAATTGAGTGGGGTTTAAATGCTGCAAGTAACAGATATACTTGTATTGTTTCCTGAAGAAGCGGCATTAGTCCGTGAAATGCGTAAAAGTATTGTGAGTGTATCCTATCCTTTCAGGGGGAACCCCTACAGGAAAAGCCTTGGTTTGCATGTATTTTAAATGAGTATTAAATGTATTAAATTAATTTAAATGTATTTTAAATTAAAGTTTTAATGTTGTGATTTTAAGTATACGCAATAAGGTCTAAAAAAAAAAATGTTATTATACTAAGAACTGTGTGATAATATGAATTCATTCGGACCTTAAAAGTCCCACTAAAATTCCATAAATAATTTTTTAAAGATACAAAATAAACTATGAAAAAAAGGTTATATGTTAAAACAATGTTAGTATGTTAAGAATAAAACAAAAAAAGAAAAATATAAAAAAAAGGCAAAATATTAACAGAATTTTAGCTTTGGAGAACAAACAGAGCCCAGAGAAGACGTTCTGGGGCTTAAACTACAGGGAGCATTTATTATTTGCTGCTCTTTCAATCATTCTTCAGGAATATTATGTATTAAATTATGAAAACAGAAAATGTGGGAAGGTAGGCTTTGTTCTTGGTTCACAGTTAAAAGCTTCAACTGACTTTCTCAGACCTTGGAAACTCTCATTTTAAGTTTTTTTTGTATCATTTAAAAGCTATTCACACCCTAATCTTCACTTAAAACAGGAAGATTTGCTCACAGACAGATGTGGCTCAGGGTGACGATCCATTGACATTGAAGCAGTTTTTCGCTAGAAGCATCTGGAGGGAAGTAGTGATATTGTGTTTCACGGTATTATGCATTTTTTTTTGTACTTGTGTATTAGTAATAGGCTTTGAAATTTGTCCAAACAAAATTTGACTGATTCATTATTAATAAATATTTCCTTGGATTTTTTGAAGAATTTTTGATCATACCAGTATTGTATTTTATTTTCAATGGAGTCATTGGCTACCATACACAAAAAATGTTTTTTTAGTAAATCAAAGTTATGTTGAGAATAAGGGGATTTAAATACAGCTGTCAATCTTAATTAGTGGGTTAACACTAGGGGGTCCACTTATAAAGCTATGAATCTGACATTCACTGAAACATTCCCTGGTGGAGAATCAGTTACTGCTATTGAAACACATGGACCTGGTTGATTTTCCAGCAGGAAAAGTCTTCCAGATCCATGTGTTTCAATGGCAGTAATTGATTTTCTGGCACCTGTAAACAATGCAAATTTTATCAAACATATCTTAAGAATTTTCATGGTATTATAATTAAAAAAAAAGAATGTGACGCCACAAGTGGATTCCAGTTAAACATTACAATATTAAATCTAGATCTGTTTTCACTGATAATATAATTTAGTTTTACATTTAAAGACCTGGAGGGCAACATTTCAGTGCAGTTTGCTAACTAAACATTGGAATTTTGCCCTTGATCAGGAAATCATCTTCTGTCATTCAAACTCAGGCTTTTTAATGAGTACAAGACCTAATGTTCCATGGAATGAAGGGTACTTGTTTGGTAAAGGTTTTAAGAGGTTATCACATTTGCATTATGTTTAATATCTCTCCACACTTGACATTGTAAAAATGTAACCATTAACAGAAACAACACAAGGGGAATGAGTCACGGAATTAAAGAAGATTACTTAGTAGGATTTACATTCATTT
This sequence comes from Pyxicephalus adspersus, assembly GCF_032062135.1. Lineage (NCBI taxonomy): Eukaryota > Metazoa > Chordata > Amphibia > Anura > Pyxicephalidae > Pyxicephalus > Pyxicephalus adspersus. Next base: position 131,822,182 of record NC_092860.1, on the reverse strand, counting down.
ACAACTGGCTACCAAAATCCAGGGCTTTCTATTTCACCAAAAAGTGAAATAACCCTTGGAATTTTCCTGGAAGTTGACTTGTTCCACCCTGTTTTGGATCTTTAATCAACTATCTTCGTAGGTCAGGGAAGTAGCCTTAGGTTTCTATAGTGCTCCGTGCTTTTTAATCATTCTCTAGTTAAGGCTCCGGCTTGGAAAGCATGCCGCAGCTGAGCTGACATTGCTTTGGAAAGGTGATGCATACTACTTTCAATAATAGGGAGTGAGCAGAGCCTGTTTTATTACTAGAGAAAGCTGCCCCCACTTAAACTGACACAAAATTCTCATTGCTCAAGGAACCCCTACCAACCACTGGAATGACTCTAGCTGAATAACACTTGGCTACAGTGTTGCCCTTGTTGAAAATGTTTGTTCTGGAGCCAAAAAACATAATTTTCATATTTAATTTTCAAAGCATAAAATTTGAATCATTACATAGCGCTGTACATTCAATAGGGGTTGCAAATGACAGACAGATCCAGACAGTGACACAGGAGGAGGAGAGGACCCTGCCGCAGAGAGCTTACAATCTAAGAGTTGGGGGAAGTATCACACAATAGGAGGGGAGATATGGAGTGGTGGGAAGTATGGGTTTAGGAGACAGGTAGGCAGGTTTTAAAAGTTGGGTTTTGAGTGCTCTTTTAAGTGAGCAGCAGGGGATTAGATGCAGGAAGATGAAGGAGGTCAATTAATCAGTGATGTTAGTTGAGGATGATGATGTTGATGTTATTCCCTGGATTAATTCCCATTGCACTTATAATATGGCACTTGAAATTTGGACATATGACCACGGTCCCACGTGACCTTGCCTGATGTTTAGATAAAAGTGCTTTTTGGCCCTGAATGTAGATTATATAAATTACCCTTTCAGTTACAGGTAAGATGTAAAATGCATTGTGGGTTTTTAGTAAATAGTCCTTTTCATTAATAATGTCTCCAAACACTATTCTTTAATTTGCTTTTTTTTTTGCATTCTTTCGCTGCCTTTTTAAATGCCTAAAAACAAAAAGACAAACACATTTCTATTCTATACATTAACAGTTACTCAGACCAATATTCCCCCAGGAATTTCATAACTTTTTGTACAAATATTGACCAAAGTTGGAGCAGAGTGACACCCCACCTCCATTCCACATAGAAATGCAGACCTTTTATCAGGTTTTATACTAATGGATGTGGGGTTGGTGTGTGCCTTTGCTTAGGAAATCATTTGAAGTCCAGAGGACTCCCAGGACACCTTAGATTGCCAGTCTGATAGTTTCTTGCATCATATATAACTTGATGTTTGTAGTTTTTGTAAAACAGGAAGGCACAGACTACAAAATAATTTGTTATTGTAGATCATCAACTCTACAAGCTTCCAAGACAAAATAATTGCTTAAAATATATTTAGAAATATAAAGAGCCTTTTCTATATATCATGTATATTGACTAAGAGTTCTCTTTTAAATATATAACCGTGCTTTTGAACATTTTAATATATTTGCATGAACAAAGGACCTTTAAACAATGATGTATTAGTTTGATTAAAGTTTCCAGTTTGATACATTTAAATGGAGCCAATTTAGCTTTTCTTTGCTAGCACTTGAATGTGCTATTTTAACAAGAGGGTGATTTAGGAAAAAGTCAAAGTGCTGCAGGCAAAGTGGAGCTTGCAGCAGGATATGCATGTCCCTGCATAGCTATGAGTTAAATAAGGGGAAGCATTTCACCTTCAATCTGTGTTATTCTACATGCTCTACTGGGAGAAGAAAAAGCACATATATAATAAAAACAAGACTAAAACGACAAAATCACACACTGAATCCCAGCAAGATGTTATTTTTATAAGCCTTTCAATTCATACCCTGTCACCTATTTGCATTTAAACACGGGTGTTGCTAATAATAAAGTTAAATATTAGAAAACATAAAATCCAGCACCCCATCTAAGGGAAATGTGCTTTATTTTGAGAAATTCACAAATCAGTTATGATCCATAATTGCCTATAGAATTCTTATTAAATTCATAAACATCCACTGTTAGAATTAACTAGAGCACTGAGCGTGAACTGGTGTATTCACCAAAATGCAAATGTTTTATTTCATTCTCAAAGTGTTAGCGGTTTCTAAAACAGACCTATAGTATAGGGCCCTTGACTAAAGGATTCATCAATACCCGTCACTCTAGGTTTTCCCAAATAAAGACAACTGACTGCTTGACTTTGGATTTAAATTGGCCACAGCAGCCTTTTATTAAACAAATGATCAATAAATAACATTAACTAATAATGAACCAAAACATAAACAACTAGTATTGACAAGAGAGGATCATTGGGTGTCCACTGACCGTAACACATAACTCAGTGCCACTGTGTACCCAGCCGTATCCCCAGCTCGAGGACATTTTATGAATTGGTTTTATAACTATCCTGACTTCCACCAAAGGACTGACCTCTAGGTAAAACCAACCACAACCTTACAAAAAGGATGTCACCGGATGAGCCCTATTTTGCAGGTATTCTCAAGTCACATAATCAGATTCCAGGAAACCAGGTCTGGGGGATATTGCAACTTCACCCTTCCGCCAAGTCTTCCAGAAGAATCCAATCTTCATGAGCGGCTCCTCTCATCCAACAACCAACAATAAATCTGGTAAGAACTTTCATTTCTATTTGCACCACTTTACACTCTTTTAGCCCATGGAGATGTGCCCATCAGGAGGACAAGGGATACTTCTGTACGGGGCCCGATCCAAAGAGCTTGACTTTTGCAATGCTGGAAGTTTTAAAAATGGAGGAAGTGGCCCAGGAAGTTAACATTTTTAAAAGGGCAAAAAATGTATTTTTTAGAACAGTTTTTATTAAAGTATAAGTACAATGATAAACATACAATAACAGGTTTCAAACAACAGGGAAAAACGGGAAAAACAGTTGTCAAGTGATGGCAGAAAGATGGCTTATAGCAGAGAGGGCCAGACATTTCTGATGGTGCTCCTGTTCCCATGCATACCTATTTCTGCCCTTAGTAATGCAGCCCCTCTGTCCATTATCTACTTCCGGGCTAGCTTTCTCTGCCAAATGTCATTTACATTATTACTTGTTTATAGTGTATAGTTCTCTGTATTTGGATATGTGGACTAGGAGAAAAAGATAATACTTTACATTCATTTTTAAATATTGGGCCCATAGTACGAATTAAAAACTATCTACAATGCAATGCTTTTTCTGAAAATGTGAGCTTGGTTGTAAAGGGATTACAACCTCCATGTGACAGATGCAAATAGTTCTATAGCATGCTGGGCACTGTATAATATTATCTAAAATATTTTCTTTATCAGAATCTTTTTACCACCATACATGGCAATGCATTTACTATGGTGCGTTGTGGTAGCGTTGATTTTCAATACAACTCTGATGCACTAAAAAGCAGCAGGCAGTACACTGCACCAAGAAAAATTTTGATTGTGCTAGGCTGTATTATATTGGCAGCCCAGTTAGAAATTAATCAGCTGCTGTAACACAAAATGCTTAATGTGTTCTTAATAATGCAGTCCCAATGTAAATAGGCCTTTATTTTAAAGATGGAGCCCAGGTTCTCAAAAAATCTTCAAAGTGCCAACTTTGAGGTACTTCCTCCTTTGTGACTACCCTGGACAGGGGGTTCATCTAAAAGGGCTCTCATGTCACTAGCAAAAGTTCCCTTCCTCCCCATGCGGAGTGGGGTAGTTGAATGAAAAGATAATTACCTCCTCCAGCATCCAATCTTTCTTTTCCTGCATCTGTTTGCTGTCACTTACCTTTGATCTACTCTCATGTCTTCCCTTGTGGTATATAACCATAAGAGATACTTATATTACAATATGTCAGGAGGTTCTCCCGTGCTGGGAATCTTCTCAATGATTGCAGCTGTGGCTGCATTCATCGAGAAGAGTGTGCGATGCCCAGGCACTAGAAGTTAATTAACCTCTAGTGCCTGGGGATCACAGAGGATTTTCAGGGCTGCATGATGCTTGGCATGGGTTAAGGACAAAAGGAGCAGCAGCTACTGAGGAACCACGGAAGAAAGAGTTCCTGTCAGAGGAAAGTAAAAAGATAGGCCCCTTCCCCCCACGGCTGCAGGGTTTTTCTACCAGTGTATAAAATGTTGCATGCAGTAACCAAATGTTTTACTTGTTTGAATATTAGAGTGCAGTTGCAACAAAACGGTGCAGAATCATGCATTTAGGGAATGCTGATGGCTATCACTATAAATATACAAATGTATGGATGGGCAAACACTCTCACACAGGATCTCAGCACCATCTGCATGGAGTTTCCTTTTGGTTTCGTCCCATATCCCAAAAACACGCAGCTAGCCACGTTACATGATTTGCTATGTAATGCTGATATGTTCCCTTATTATTAGTAACTCTATGATTGCTGTCACATTTCCTATATACAATCCTGCACCTACCTCTAAACTCCCCCAACCTTCTACTGTTCCATGCCCACAAACATGAAAACAATAGATAAATACAAAATGTGTTCACAATGTTATGTAAGCAGCATGGCAAGTATAAACAGGGGTAGTGGGGTTATTTTTGGCCCTATTGATCCCACTGGTCCAGGAGCATCAGCTATCATTTTTATCTTAAATATAGTTCTTTTTTTATGTCGTCCTGAAGCTTGACAGTAATTCTGTGGACTTGGATTGGTGTGTTCATAAGTGACTCCCAACACTGTTGACTGAATGAACAATAGCTGTGTTTAATGAAATGCCAACCTGTGGAGCAAAATGTGTGCTCATATCCAGAATCTCTGTGATGGAGAACTTTGCTAGATGTATTGATTCTTTATTCTCTCAATGACACCTTAAAGCTGAGCATGATATCCCCAGTGGTCATAGTGTAATCATAACAGAAAATTGTCTACTTCTGCACCTCCCTTAGGACGAATATACAGCAGTACTTCCTCGCAATAGAACAGCTTTTTACAAATTGGCAACTTTGCAGGATGACTGCTCGCCTAATGGAAGAATGAGTTTATATTCATTTTCTCTGTCCTTGAAAAACTCTTTAATGTTAGTGCATACAGGCATATCGGCAGAGGTATAGTGCATGCTCTAAATAAAAACATCTTCTGCTCCGGTGTTAGTAAACATTTGGCTGCAGATTTGGAAAATAAATAAAACATTTTTGAGTGGTAAAGTTAAACTTCACCGCATACCATATATTTCAGTTTTCCGTGGTTGGTGGCAAGCTTAATCATATATGAGATTCTTTAACTTGATTATATTGTAAAACTAATATTAATTTCCTTTAACACTAGATTGATATTAAGCCGGGTTTATACTTTCTCCTCTAGGCCAGCTTCTGTACTAGTACAAGTAGAAATATTTCTGTCCACTGACTTGAGCTGTAGCTACATCACAAAAGTTCCAGCAGTGGCAAAAATATCAGGAGTAATCCAGGGAATTATTGAAGTGACGCTAGGAAGTCAGGATTCAGGAAATAAAGGATGAAGCAGAAAAATTAAAGCGGAAGTAAACTGAAAATAAAAAAAAAACTCACCTACCTTTAATTTCTCAGATCCCTCAGATCAATGTCTTCGACTGGGTCCCGCACCGCCCTACTATACGTCTTCGTCCTGGCACGGAGGAAGTGCCGGTTGGTGCCTTCTTTTCCTTCTTCTGGCTACATCACCCAACCTTGCACTGTGCAGGCGTGAGATCCGGTGATGTAGTCTTCTGTATCTGCTGATCCTAGGGAAGGACTTCACCCCCTTTTTTTTTTTAAACAAGAGGGATTCTTACCACAAGGTAAATCCCTGTGGAGTATGTCAGCAACGGCACAGAAGGAGGACACTGTAGGGAAGTACTTGTTATAGACTGGGCAACTGGGGGCATTTTACATATGTGGGATGTTGAAGTCAGGACTGGGAGTAATGGTGGCAAGTAGTGCCTGTAGGAGCTTTAGGGGACATGGTAGTAGACACTTTCTGGAAAAACATACCTGGGGAGACTGGAATGGCATGGTGGAAGACAATGCCTGAAGGACCAGGGAAACATGGTGCCCGGGAAATAAGTTTTTTGTCATGTCAACTTTTTCTCAGTAAACAAATTTCTAATGAAGCTATTGACATTTAAAATGACACATTTACACCAGATGTTGGTACCAACCCAAGTAATCCACACATTTAAATATATGAAAACAAATACGCCATAGGTACCATTAGGGCTTAAGCCACTCAAGCAACAACTATCTGTCAATGTTGCCCTTAGTGAGGATTTGTTTTACTTATTTATCCCAACTTTTATAATCACCAGGATGGAGAAACCTTTCTAGTGAAATAGTTGTCCAGCGTTGGAAGCCTTAGAAATTCAGTTTTTGTTGCTGGATATAGGGGTGGACGGTGCAAATGTGGGTCAGTCCCCCAGTCATAATATAAACTGTATTGAATACTTGGTTAAAACCAAGTAAAAATAAAAGGCATCCAGATTAAATGCATTCAAGCAAAATAAAGCCCTGCAACCAACAGGGACAATAGGCCGAAATCATACCTGGACCCCAAGCTTTGCCTCAGGCCATGCAACACTTGTCTTGATAATCTTTGCACCCATAAGATGTGAGACATATCAAGGTGTTGGGTACTGCCCAACGCCTGTGCCCAGACCAAATGTTAAGTGAAGAGCCAATGTGCTTCATCAGGGCTTAACATTTTTGCTAAGAACCGGGATGATCTTGCAAAAAAGGTTATGAATATTTCCCACTCTTTCCAAAATTTTACACTACACTTAAATCTGTGACTTTGTTTTGACTTGCGTTCACCTTTAAATGTCCCATTTTATTTTTGTGTAGCCAGCACTCATGGATTTTCACACGTCAAACAGTCACCTGACCTCACACATTCTTGGCAAGTACATTAATAATTTACATTTCCAGTCCATGTGTTTACATCAAGATAATCTATTGATCAGAACTGGACCTTCAAAGAGCAGCAGACAAGTGATCTTCATCTGTATTTAATCCATTGCTCATTGTCTAAGTAGAGTATGCCGTCTGAAGTGTTATATCCTTGATAAAAAGGACCTAATAATGACAGCGGACAGACTGATGGTGACTGTTAGCAGAAGTATTGTCATCCATCTTGTCCAAGGCCATATTTGCCAGCATTATAACAACTATTAAAAAGAGTATTGTATTAAATTACCAGGAACAAATTCATCTTAAAAAGTCTAAGACTATGTACACATGTCAGAGGGTTCTTGTCTGATACGAATGGTCATGCTAAGCCGGGGGAGAATCTGACATGTGTAAAGCAATAGCCCAACATCATTCATTGGTCCATCAGAACGCATTAATAAATGTCTAATGGGGAGCAACTACTATACAAGTCAACGGAGGAAAGCACAATGGGGTGCACTCACTCATCATCCCCCTCTCCAAAGAACAGAATGGGAGTGTGTACAGCGCTTGTTTGTTCATCTGTTATTGTATTATCACCTATTGTGTGAGATTTCCCCCACCTCCTAGATTGTAAGCTCTTCTTCTCCTCCTATGTCACTCTCTGCAAAAGTCTGCTACCCCTTTTTAATGTACAGCATTGCGTAATATGTTGGCGCTATATAAATCTTGTTTATAAATAATAATAATAATAATAATAATCTGTCACCCTTTGTTGCTGAAAATGACCACAGGGTTTGTTTCCAATGATGAAAATGGCAAGTGTGTAAGCAGCCTAAGGTATTGACAAATTGATTATATAACATGAAGCCAAAAAAATAATAAATGTAAGATTTTAGACTACTAAGTCTGCATTTGTAAGGAAATGTACCTTTTGATAAAGTAAAACTATCATCATTTTGCATCAGTTTTATTTTCTTTTATTTGAACAGTATTTTAAATCTAATATTTTATACTTTTAATAAAGAATACACCTTTGTTTTTTGTTTTTTTTTACAGGGAGAACACAGCAGTGGATGTTTCCTTGCAAACTATCTCTTTGTAATTAAAATTAGGTACGTAACTATAAAAAAGCAGAAATAGAAGGTGAGGTAAAAAAAAATATATATTTTTCTCCAGCTCTCAACCTAAAGTCCCTTCCCCCACATCTGCATACCTAACAACCTGTGGACCGGAACACTGTCCGTTCCCTGGCAGATATGAAGGGCAAAAATGAACACAACTTTAAATTCATCATTGTCAAATATATATATATTGTGAGTATATTGTGTGTATATTGTGAAATATATATATTTTTTTAAAAAATCAGTGTAAAAAGCTTTATATACGGTAGCTTGCTATCTGCTTCTTGCAGTCCACAGCAGAACTCACAAAGGGAGAGAAAAAAGCAAGGGTGGAGGAATTAGGTGTGCTACAATATAAGAAACACATTGAAATGGTGTAGGAGTGAAAAAGACTGTCCAGTCACAATGTTGGAGTGGGAATGGGACTGGAAGTGAAAGAAAAATTCAGCAGAAAAAGATGTCCAGTCTGCTCCTCTGCCAAGGAAGACTATGTTCTCAGATCTACAAGGACAGAAATGCCAATCTTCTGACATGTAAAACTACTAAATATACATTATATATTTTGTTTAAGTGTAAGCTGCTTGCCCGGTGTTTAGCTTTATCTGTCACATTTGCCATTGTAGAATTCTTACACCCAAGGCACAGCTGATGCTCTCTAGCCATTAATTTCATTGTATATTGTTTGCTAACAATCTATGTGTACAATTTTAGAATAAAATTATTCTTACCTGGTTTGCTAAAAAATGACTGTTACCTATGAGGGGTTAATAACTGAAACTCAAACTGTATACACACCTGACAAAGAAGAACAACTCATCCTTTTATTCATCATGCTTTGTTCTGGTGGCTCCATAAAGCTTTTTAATTAGAAAGAGGTTATTTGAAAGCAAACAGCTTCTGCTGTGTTCCCTTATATGTTTTATAAATAAAGCAGGGAATCAAACATTCCCTGGTGATGAATCTTACAGGTCCATGTGTTTCAATGGCATTAAATGATTCTCCACCAGGGAATGTTTGAGGGAATGTCAGCATCCCTGCTTTATAAATAGAGCCCACGATATTTTACATCTCCACCATATATCAAACGTTTATTTGTACAATAAAGATTTCCTATAGATATTAAAAGAAATATATAAACCATCAAAAACTTAATTGAAATAACAAAAACAATTGACCTCAAACCATTAGATTATTCCATTCAGGAATTCCTTTTATGTGGACTGAGTGATTTATCACCACGATTTGTCAGTCAGGCATCTAACAGCTGACATAGAAGAGCAAGTAAAGCTTGGACTGTACTCATCAATCCTACATATTTTACCTTTGCTGGCACACAACATCTCTTAATACCATGCCCTGGATGTGTTAAAAGCTTTTCTTCATTCACAAATTGTTTAGATATGGTTTTGAGCGGATGGTTCAGCCTTTAAAAGGAGGTTGGGGCCGTATATGAAGCTTTCATTTTTCTACCTCAGGGAAACTTAATGCTCTTTTTTCTCTGGGAATCAATACACAAAGAGAAGAAAAATATTAACAAATACTTTGCTGTATAATGGAAATTGAATACACTACAGAAATACATAGAAACATATCCCCCCAAGGGCTGGATTCAACTTTTCATTCAATCTTTTCTGAGGTTTGAATTACAATGTTACAAACCTCTAAGGAAGTAGTGTACTATATATGACCTTCATTCCCCTATTACTGATTATGTATGACAGGAGAACAGAGGAGGGCCGACAATTGGCAGTAGCCGTACCCTGATATGTTATTGTGGGACCAGTCAGAATCTGTGTGCACATATCTAACAAAAATGGAGAAAGATGGAGGTGTCATGTCAGATACTAAGGAAAGGTTTTAGTATGACAACATCTTAATGGCCTCTCTTAATGAGATTTTATTTTCCTAAAATGGGTTGAATTTGTGCAAGTCTAGGGAATGCAAAATGTGTTTTAACCAGGTCAAATGCAGATCAGAAGAAAGTCAATTGTGCATGTCAATGAATTCTGAGTGATCTCAAAAACATCTCAGACTGATGGCATTGACACAAGCTCAAAGCTTGAAAAGAACAGTTTTTATTCTTGTTGTTAAAGACATACTTCAGGAAGGTACAAATTATTACCATTTTAAATAGTTATGTATAAACCCATAAAAATAAATACATTACTAAGAGTAACAAAGGACTGGTTATCACTACTGCATGTGGTCTCCCCGTAGCTGATCTTTTTCCAGTTGCAAACTTTCAGAACCTCCATAACCAATTCCTTGTTGACAGACCCCTTAGTAATAGACCCTTTAATAACAGATCCCCCAGAACCAGATGATCAAGGATAGACCTCAATACCAGAATGTGCTCAGTAACAAACACTCACAGATAGAACTTTAAAAGACAGACCCTCATTGACAGTGAGAGCACCTTCCCTATGTAATCTGTAGGACTGAATTGATTAATTGACAGCTTAGCACAATGACATAGCTGGATGATACATAAGCAGGAGAAGATCTTGTCCAAGCAGCACCCACTGCAGCACAGCATTCAGATTGGGTACCTTTTCTGTTTCGGTCTTGGTCTGGCCTACTTACCTACATGTCACTAAAACTATCACTTAATTTGCCTCTCATTAGTGTACTTTGTGCTGGGTAATATGCCTGCTACTATAATCTGCCTGTCAATAGAATGGTAGTCTTGTTAATATCTGCATGACATTTGCCTGTAATTGATAATATTATCATGTCTTCAATATCTGCTTATCACTGATATCTCACTTTTGTTGGTATTATCACCTTGTGGCCGTGTTTTCTGGATGCCATTGATAGCTACCAGTGGTTGGTTATATTTGCTGATTGTTGGAAATATCTGCATGCGATTTAGAGGTGCTTGCTATTAGTAATATCTGCATATCATTAAAATTTCTCTGTTGTTGATGAGTTAAATGCCCATCTGAAGTAGGTTGTTTCACATTTATATTGTGGTTGGTGATTTTGTATATTATAGCCTTGATGAAAATAACGTGGCTCATGTCTTGGAATCAATATGTACGCTAAGGACTTACTTTGCGTCATTTGCCATTTTGGTGTGTGTTTTTGTAAGTGGAAAAAAGTGAAAATACTTCTAATGGGATACACACTTACCACTAAAAATATCTTTTGTTTTCTAAGTGGAGAAGGTTTGGATTCTTTTTTAATCTCTGTACAGGAGACAGACAATACCAACCAGGCAGTTAATACTATCCCCATTCTGTTCAAAACTTGATAATAAAAAAGTAGGTAGAGTTTAGCTTTAATAACAACCCATGACCAGGATATGGATCTTGTTGTAAATTAGACTTGAAGCCAGCACTGACCACCTTAGCTGCAGCCATTAGAGAGAGTTATCCTCAACATTTACAGCGGAAGCCATGAAGATGTCAAAGTCCATTGTTTTCTTGCTCAGCTTTCAGTAGTAGCCTTACAGTATTTTGTCCTATATAAACAGACACAAATTAGAACCTACTTAATGAGGTACAGGAGGAGCTTAGCTGCCTAACTACTCCACAATGTCTGCAGCTACAGTAGTCAAAAAGGCTTTGTCTTGCCGTTTGTTAAGAATAGGTGAATATTTGAATGTCCGTAACATAGTTCACTTTAAACCGACACAACTCTGTCTGTCCCTACAGATAACAAAATAAAAAATAACGAGAGAAAACAGGCATTCATTTGAAACATTTGTTTCCCTTTATTAGCTCAGTGAGGCCAATGTGTTTTGCACATTAAAAAAATAATCACAGGAATCTGAATACATTGAATAAAACCACAGTACATGTAGAATTGGCAGGTGGAACCTCAACCCCGTGAATGGGGGCTAACTAAAAGCTTTGTTCGCCTGTTAAGCACAATTTTACCACCATTAGTACATGTTCACCTAACAAATCTTACAGCAGCATGATCCGATCAGTTGTTCGTATTGATAATGTCTGTGACAACAGGTACAAATTCAGAATCATCACATTATTTTATATGGCTATTCTATGTCATTCATCATTTAGATTTTAAACTACAGCAACTGAAGTTTTCATTACAGATATCAAAAGGACACATAATCGTTAACTAAATCTAAAGGGATGAAGTGCTTTGTAGTTTTTAACTGACCCAGTGCATCTCCCTCTGATTGCACAATTGTTCCATCCTGCGCATTCGTCTTTGGCAAAAATGTCTAGAGCTATCATATAGGCTACTTTAATAAGTTTTTTTTAATTGTTTTCAATTTACTTTTTTAAGAAAGGGCAATAGCTGTCAAGGTTATTACTACTGTAAAGCGAAAGCAGCACTTAATACACATCAAATCTAATGGCCTACGCGTTTTTAATTTTTGAACTTTTAGACTCGTCTATCACACACTATTGTAGTGGCATGTAGTTTTGTTGATTTTTTTTTTTTTTGTACATGGTCAATGTGAAAAAAATACAAATTGTATCTGTAGCCAATTATCTATGATCCCAACATATTGTAAATGCCCTGAAACATAACATGTTTCTGTTTATGTATATCTAAATATTCAAATATGTCTACACAGAGGAAACTTGTGGTTGTAGGAGAGAGCAATTGTTAGGTCTGCCAAAATCAACTTAAATTGAAAAAAAAAATCAACATTAAAATTATTCCTGCTTATAAAGAAACAAACTGTACACACACTTTCTATTCATTTCAGCAATACAGGGAAAAAAATAGAATGTATTAAAACATCTGATCACATAAATTTAAAGGCAAAATAGGCAATGCATCTGGTCTTTAAACACATAATATGATATATTAAACATTGATTTCTTAAAAATAATTTATTGCTTTTTAATATATACTTTTAATATTTTTGTACAACAGAAAAATTGAGAAAGAAAAAAAAAATCTGTAAACTTTAGTTTGGCGATCACATAATTAAACAAGATAAAATACCTGCATTTTTGTAACCTACATAAATACAACCAATACACGGATTAAAGCTGTTAATAGTGTAACAGGAAACCCGTGGAAAGACAATGTGTGTTCTTTTAATATCTTGATTTATTGCTATATGTCTACTTTGAAATGGGGAAGGGGGGGAGGGCTTTCGGCATTAGAGATGGTGAAATTTTTGAGAACAAAAAATGCTGGTGATGAACAGATGTAATTGTGTAAGGCTGCATTGTTTTGAGATGTCATTTTAAAATTTTGCTATGCTTTCTGTGGTCGAAAGGGGTCCTCGATGTTTGGGAGAACCCAACACTCTATGGGGTGATTTACTGGAGGGTGTCTCTTACACCAACTAACCTATCCTGCGTTTATTTTATGCATCCAAACAGATTTTTACTTTAATTTTTTTAAACTCTTCTCTAATTTGATTTAGGAATCAAAATCAAAACAGATCAGTAGGGCTTTTTTTTAAAGGTGTTTATTCAAGTGCCTCTGGAATATAAAGGGGTGAAAGGTGAAAAAAAGCAGCGGGTAAATGTGCATCCACCTCCCCATGTCATAAATTTCAATATTTAGCAATTTTCCCTAATATAAAGTCTTAAAAAGTAATGGAGGCTATTTTAATAAAGCTTGCCAAAGAAAATGTTTTTTTCATAACAACCAGTAAGTCTCGTTTTATAATTTTCTGTCCTTAAAAAATGATACATGGACTCTTAATGGTTAGGCAACACATCCTTTGTTTTAGTTTTTGTAGACAGACTCATTATGCCCAGTTAAAAAAAGCATAAGGCTGGGTTTAGACTACCGCGTAACAGGCTGTCACTGCTAGGTGTTTTTGAGTATTGCAAATGGCTGCAAAAGCCTAACAGTGCCGTTGCACTTGCAGGTGTGTAAAACAAGCAGAACCAATTCAAGCCTATGGGGATGAACTGCCCTGGTAAGCTACATGCAATGCTACTGCCAGTCAAAAAAAAGATAATGGACAGACCAATTCAGTCCAATGTTAACCACCCAAAACCCACGCAAAAACCACTAGCCTATTGCATGTAATATTGTCATTACTGTGTTTTTTTTATTAATTTAGTAAAGATGTTACTGCAACAGATCAGCTGAGTTTACATACACATTATTTTATAGATTTTTTTGAGGTATCTTGAGTGTAAAAATCAATTCACAAAAACAAGTGTATGGGTAACTCTCCTTTAAAGCCGGCAAAAATTGTGAGTTTTAGTGAGGTGTCTACTAAGGAGAGCAAGAAAGGAAGCCATGAAAAATGGGGAGGAAATATCATATTGTGGAGAAATTCATAAAAAAAAAGAATCAGTTTAATGCAATCAGTGAATGCACAATTCACACCAATGCAATATGTATTATTTTAAATTAAACTTTGTCTAATGGAGGTAAAATAATAGATTTGCGTTGAGCTTATTATATTAAGGTAATATCTGACACTCATGTCTAATGTGACTTTAGTGGTGCCTAGTGTGACATCTATGTAGCTTGTAATATCAAAAATATTGGTATTTTATTGTATACGGGGGCTAATTGGGTATCTTGCGCCTATCTGGAGGAAAAAACACACCGGTGTCTTGCACCTAAGTTGGAGCAAAGGCTGAAACCAACTGCCAAAAGGGGAAAAGCTCTATGACACTAAGAAAAGCGGAAAAGTCTATCACATTTACCCTGTCTCTCCTTGTAGTGTAAAAAAAATAGGAGGACCGTAGCAATTTAATAATTTAGTTCTGCATTTACAATATAAAGTAATATGCATGGGGGTAATTGCAAGCTGTATTCCTATCAATGTAGGTTCTAGACATTTCATAAATTCTGTAAATGTTGTGCAAACTTGTTCATAGGAGAACAAGAAAAGGAGCAGCACGTTGAAATTGGGTCTGTGACTTAATAGTAAGGCCTTTGTGGCTTTCCTTTCTAAGTTCCCGTTTCAAAAATGGAGCTGAGACACATAGAAGAGTAGGACTCCGGAAGAGAGTATTGTTCTCTATGCATTGACAGCTTCCTACATACAGAGGTGGATCAAAGTTGGACTTTCCACAATTGACTTTACAGCTGAATGTTTTTTGTATGAGGTCTGTCATATTATATAGATAAAAAAACTCTATACATGTCCTACTCTCCTCCTCTTCCTAATTTTTGAAGACGGAACCAAATTAGGAGACAAAATTAATAAAAAAAAGGTGTCTTAGAACCAGAGAAAAAATGGTTCTATCAGACCTTAATAAGCGACCCCAATGATACTAAAACATGGTTGGATAGAATTATGATGTACAATGTCATGAAAAAAGAAATATTGTCAAGGAATCTTTGGCACTCTGGTCCGTGCTGTTTTTCAGCCCTCCTGGCTAAGAACAGCAACAATAACCGGAGCCCTGAAATCCTGATGCAAATGGCTTTTCCTAAAACCTTCTTCTGAAATTGGTTAAAAGACAGAATATATGAACTCTAGCAAAAACATGTTGTTTTTGTTTGTGTACATTCACCAACTGTTCCTAAAAACATAGTCTTCAAATCGTTTATAATAATATCAACTGTTTTCTCCAAAAGAGTTTTACAAATTGCTGCAAAAACTGCAACTGATCAACATCTGTGAAAAAATATTTTGTTACACACACCACGCATGAAGTGTTGAGTTCAGTCAACTATAAGTCAGCAGGTATGAGCAAATGGCTCTTACCATTAATTCCACTTATGTTTGCAAACCGCCGAGCCTTGGGTAAAAAAGCTGTAGGCAAAGAAACTGTCTGTATTGCTCCCATCCACCAATCAGATTTCCATGCACTTGACAAACGGCTGCTGGAATCTGATTGCTTGGTATGGGCAATACATCTTTTTTTCTTTTCTGACAGCTTTTTATCCTTAAGCCCCAATGTATTATACAAGGCTGAACCCAAAAATTGTCTACCTTGCTAAAATGATTAAAAATATAAATGTCAAACAGTTTGTTCATATGGAATCTAAACTTAGTGTAGTTTTGTATAGGCCATACAAAGATAAAGTCATTAAAGGATTAGCAGCACAACCCCATAGCTGGCACCACACTAATGCATAGTCAACACTATCTTGCAACAGAAGACTAAATTCCACTGCAGCATATGACAGTACTAAGAGAGTGTTAGCATCCTTCTAAACTGGCCGTCTCTTAATCAGCATATTACCGTCACAAATACAATAGCATTCACTGATATATAGTTCTTCAGTAAACAACGGAATGAAATATCAGTAAAGGATGCACAACAGTAAAAATCTGGCTTATGCCAAAAATTCCAACAGTGCCGAAAAAGAAAAAAAAAAATTACTGGCTTTTGAAACAGTGTTTAGACAAAAAAATCCCTATCACACAAGGTATACGTTGCTGAGTTACCCAGCAGCTTGTTTTTTTTTTCCAGAAAATTAAAGATGCACAACGGCCTGTAGTGAAAACAATCACACCTTACATTCATCCTTGATTCACAATAATACAAATAATTAAAAAAAAATAAAATACAGTAATTAGTACAGAAAAGACGTCCTATATGGCAAATCTTGAGGTGGATTTACTGAGCAGGTATTACTGCAGATGAAGATATTCTACAAAGGTGGGAAAAAGGAAAGTGGAGACATTAAGCAATCAACCAATTGAACTCAAGCTGTCACCTAGACACTTCCTTTAATTAATAAAAAAAAAAAATAATAATAATAATAATAATTATCATGACAGCGAGAATCGGGTTGTTCACTTTCTTTTTCTTGACTTTTATAGAACACCTTTATTAAAGGAGACAATGCATCATGGTATCCATATCAATCAAGCCTTTAAGGCCAATAAAAATGTTTTTCAAACACAAAAATATGGAAGCTCACCAGAAAAGAGTGTGCTTGAAGCAATAATTGTGCACCCAACCGAAAAAAAAAAACACGCGCACACACACACTGTAATTTTTTTGTTCGTTTTTACAATCAAATATATATAAGCATAAAGTCAGCTCCTAAATATATTAATTAGTATACAACTGGTATTTCACTTTGTACAGTTTACATTTTTGAATATCTTCGATTTTTTGTTTTTAAGAAAAAAACTTTTTCCATATTTAAAAGAAGGCTGCATTTACAGTGCATAGCGGTAACAAATAAAGGACATTGTCATACTCTATGTACACAAAATAAAAATACTCCAACCATCCTCTCCTCTGCCGGAGACGGGGCCAAAGCAGAGCAGGGCTTGTGTTCCCTTCTCCGGCAGAATAAGGAGTGACAGCTGTAAATACTTGACTAGTACATATTACAATGGTACAAACTACCTGGACACGGTTTCAGAAAGTTTCACTCAACTCAGTTTATTATGTAACACCACATCCACTCATCAGAAAATAGTGTTTATATTAGATATATATATATATATTTATATATAATCATATAAATATATATATTTCCGTTGCTGAACAAGCTGTGAATTTGACCATTTACAAGGCTTCTGATGTTGAGCATCAACATTGATAGAAACTGCACGGGTGTCAGAACCAAAAGACTGAAAGTAAAAGACAGAAATAGAGACTTGCGGATACTACAAAAAATTCTGCTTCCTTGATTTCTTCACCAGGTTCCCAATAAAAAAAAGTTACTAAGGCGTCATCTATATTGCAATATATTTTTTTTTCATCAGGACAATGATTGAAATCAGACAAAAGTGAAGATTGCATTGGGGTTGAGCATCAGCAGCATACGATTCCTCTGATTTTGTTGAAAAAATTCCATTTTGATTACAATTCATAGCAATTCCTTGATTTGATTTATTCCAAATGAATCAGTTTTTCTTTATATGAATTTGAGGAGCGTTAGCGGATGGCTGGCACTTTTGCTTCCTATGAGAAGCATACCGTCTTTGTTATAGCAGTAACATTGTGACATCCTTGAAGAGTGAGGAATTATCTGACACCCATATAGGTATGTGTGTTTGTCTGACAATCACATTGCCTCTTTAGTCTTCAGCAGCTGTGTTCATGTAAACCATTGAGAAACGGAGAGTGTAAAGTAGGAGAAATTCCTAGGGTTGACTTTCAAGAGTCTCTTTTGGGAGGACAACAAGTCTGTGAGGTATTCTCCATCGTTCCATTTGGGTGTGGCAGACATGCATGTTACCTACGCAGGCTCCTTTGTGCCTCTTTAAGCAAACTGTCAAAATCCATGGAGTCATATTTGCTTTTGGTGGAAGCAGGATCGAAGTCATCTGAATTTGAATCTATAATAAAAGAATAAAAAAATAAATAAAACTATATAAAATCAAAAAATAAAACTAATAAAACTATGGGGCTCTGATGGACTCAATGATAGACCAACATTTGTATCAGAGGCTTGTGATGGAAACTGGTATTGTGGATCCATACTAGATCCAGGGTAGTACAACACCCATTCCAGGGGATGAATATGCCACAAACACCAGTGCCAAGGTCTTTAAGTACTAAGCATGCCCTGGCCTTGAACGAATAACAGCAAACCGACCCTTCTACTTAGTTCAGGTCATTAATCTCCACTGCCTATGTAGGGTTACCCGCTGCCAGCAGGAATAAAATGCTGCCTGGGTCTGAGAAACCTGAATCAGTGTCAGGTCTGAATTTTTATTTATGAATTTGCTGAGCACAGGAGGAGGCATGTGGTGCTTCTGCTAAAAAAAAGGTGATATGTCACAAAATACCTTTGTGAAAAATTGTATATAGGCACCAGAGAAGTCACATCAACTGCAGGTTCAGTTTTAAAGCCCTAAGAAAATTAATTGTCTTAATATCAGATACGTTTTTTGATTTAACCAATGGGATGTGAAGCATACACACCAATCCATAACTATTAGGACCTAATATTTTTCAGGCTATCAGTAGACACTAATTACACGATTATAAGGCTACGTACACATGTACAATAATTGTCGTTGCAAGACGAACGGTTGATGACCGATCAACGATTATGCAGGATTATTGTTCTGCGGTACACTTTCTCTAGTACACGTCACTTCCTGCATCATTCAAACGATCATATCTAGTAAGTGTACATTATTGGTGAATTATTTTTGAACGATCATATCGTTACAGCATGTACAGAATTGTGCACTATACGATCGTTCAAAAATAATTCACCAATAATGTACACACACTAGATACGATCGTTTGAACGATGCAGGAAGTGACATGTACTAGAGAAAGTGTACCGCAGAACAATCCACGATCACTGAACAACCATACACACAACAGATCATCGCCCAATCCGATCCCCCGGGATGGTCGTACGTTTCCAGTGACATTCCTCGTTCATCGGCATCTTTGGCCAGTCCCTGTGCACTTTTTTTGTTAAAGATTATCATCCGTCAATCGTTCGTTTCCAACGACAATTATTGCACATGTGTATGTAGCCTTTGTCTTTAAAGCTTCACCTCTTTCCCTATGCTAAGTGGACTGACTATCCATTGTAGAGTGATAGTTCACTATGCTAAGCGTCTCCTTTAGTAAATCAACTTCACTGCATCAAACTGCAGGCCCAGCTGTTTTCATCTCTTCTTTGCCTTTGTTATCAAACTAAAAAAATATTTAATCTAAAAATCATCATTATCATTTAAACTGTTGCCACTGTATCTCAATAAGGGCAATTTAATAAAGAATGTGCACTTAGCTTTGAAGACTTTCCTGAGCAGTGCGATGGATGGATTTTTACTTGCACGTGATGAATTGGTTAGCACAGATTCTTTTTATTTACTAAGCTAAGTGAACAGCCACTTAGCAAAGTCAACTGTCTCCACTCCTTTAGTAAATTGAGCCCAGTAAGTGATTTAAACTACTAAGCTACTTAATCCTCTAAATTAAATACCAGAAACGTGAAAAAAATGAATCTAATGAAACGATTCTGAACAGCATTAAATGCAGAACAATCCCGTAAATACTAAATAAATAACAATATACTTGCACTGCCATTTCCTTTATTTTCCCACGTCTCTCCTGGGCATCGTTATTTTGTTTGAGTTGATTAAAGCCAACTAACCAGAGTCCTGTTATTCAAACAGCTGTGTTTACTCTCCAGCTCTAAGCTCTTCTACATTACGGAGGTGTTAAATAAGGTAGACCCTGGGAGCTCGCCATGCTGCCTCTATTTCAATCCAAAAACAAGTAAACAGAGAATAAATCTTGTACTGCATGCATGGCTGAGCTCTGGATGAAAAGAAGAGGCTTTTACAAGATACAATGTATGTAAAAAGTTCTGGCAAATAAAACAGATGCAGCACAAGCTATAGGTTTCAGCAGGGTCGTGCCTTTCAGAATGCATATTTATTTCTCTGGTTTTATTTGACATTTCTTCCTATACAGGAAACACTTGATTTACACCAGAGATCTATGGCTGGATCAGCTAGCCCTTCAGCCGCTCACAAGACATTGGTAAGTGCACCTACTACTAATTACCCTCCACTTGTATCTCTGGCAACTAATTTTTTGACGATAGCCCTGCATATAGAAAAGCTTTAGAAATGATCACTAAAAAGATAAGTTCAATTTGGTCTTCAAATCCTCCCCGTATAATCCTCCCTGCTCATCAAACTCAATGGCTCTTCCAATTCCACCACAGTGGTGCACCTTGACAACAATATGAAATGGATCACCACTATATTTTTAAATAAAAGGTATAGAATCACATATAATTCCCTGATCCACAAGCTTTTGAGACCTACACCCATACACATACATGCCAAGTTCAAGAATTTCTTCTACAGCCCCTAATGAAAGCAAAAACTTTGCTTAGGTTTTTAACCATTTCTCTCTCTTTCAGAAAAATACTTTAGAGAGTGCAGCATAAGATGAATGACAAACTGCAATGCAGCAATAAAACACAGTAATTATAGGAAGAAACATTAGATGACAGGCTTATTTATTTCAAGCCGGTTTTGTAAATCAGTGTATATCTATGGAATTGCAAAACCCTCTTGAGGAAAGTCAAATGCAGATAAGAAGGAGGTCAAATTTAAATTCGCCTGTCAATGAATTTATAATGATCTCAGAAATGTATCAGATTGATATTAAAACTGATGCCAATTGCACAAGTCATAACATTTTACAGAACATAGGTGTGCAGGCTTTTTTAGTACATAAAGCATTTTGTACAGGTTGTCCTCAGACAAAGAGCATTCCAATTGCAATAAATGGGTAACTAAACAGTTCTTACTCCATTGCTGACCACATAGAGAGATTAGATGACATTCTGTGATTCATACCTAAATCTGCATAGTTGGACTTGCAAAACTGCTTTCGTTCGCAAAAGCATAGCTCAAAGTCATGTTCATTAGACCTGCGCAGAGTGTATCCATTTTCAAGAGCAGCAAATGCGTCACAGGTGTAGCGGTAGGTGATGAAACCGTAACAGTCTCTGCAATGAAAGGAGGAAATACAATGAAACAAAGTTATTTGGCAACAAATGTCCCCAGGGGCCGGAAGAAGGAAACAAAATTTTATACAATGGTGACTATTTGTACATTTTGGGAAATGGTTATGCCCTCTATAACCTTTTCTCCATAGACACTGGCTGAAATGTGGCATTAAGACATGACAATGATTTTAGGAGGTAGTGTACATTCCAGCTGTAAGAATACAGAGAAGATGGCTGCCACAGGACTGAGATGTAAAGTCTTTATTCTGGACAAAATAAGGATACTGCCAAAATGGCCTTTTGCAATGTTTTGACTATAGTGCAGACGCAATAAGTAGGATATTTAGTAATGTCTATTACTGGTGGCTAATTGTGCTTAAATGTACTCATTCACAACCAGATCTTCAAAACTCTTACCCGTCATCCCGCAGATTGACTGTACATTCTTCAATTTCACCAAAAACTTCAAAACGGGCTTGCAGTTCACTACGGGTCATATCTGTTCTCATCTTACCGATGTAAAGAACTCTATGTTCCTCCTATAAGAAGAATATTAAAAGTTATATAAAGAAATATGGTAATCCACATATTAATATGTTCAAAGAGTCCCAACATGTACAAATGAATAAATTATCAGAGTTTATTTCGGGTCTAATGGCCAACATTACTCTTTCATCCTAGACCCAGGTCCATGAGTTGAGCATTGCTGTTTTATAAGACTTGAGTCAATGATTGATTGCTGCTCTCTATTGTGCTGCTCTATGTGTTTAACTTGCATATTTTTATTTTTAAAGTTCATATTTTACTGTGTGTTACCCAAACAAATCTTAACAAAAGAACCACACTGCATTGTCATTCATTTGAACCAACTATAGATTAATTGAAGGTGGTTACATTTTTAAACCCTTGCCATATATAGCCATCAGTAGGATTGGGTTATATGGATGGTATCTAATTTCAGACAAAAAAAAAATCTCTCTGAGAAAATACCCTTAGCATATGTCACCGCAGAGGATTGCTAAGTGGCAAGTCTTATCTCAGAGGTATACTTCAAATAGGAAAGAAAACACTCAGAAATCTTGTTGAGTGACAAACCTTCAACTTGCCATCAAATCTATGGAGGACATTAATAGGTTAATGAGATTCTTTGATAAAACATGCATTGTGCGATTGTGAAACATCGATCGGCCAGCAAAGTAATTGCATAACTGTTGTGTGGGAGCACTCATAAAAACTAAAGTGATGCAAGCACTGCAGCAATTGATTGCATGAGATTTTAATCGAGCAGTTGCAAGATTAAAAATTGCCTTTGGAGCCCTAGCCAGAGTTATTATAAAGTCACAGGAGATCTTGTCATCTGGCCATTAATGGCTCACCTCTTTTACTGGTCTCAGGACCAGGATGGAATTCATAACATTTCTCTTCTTTTTTCCCGGTAACTGTATTTAGCTGGCTATATGAACACCCTTTATAATACATTTATCTGTCTTTCAATGAGCCCACCATTGTTTAGAAGATAATAATAAAATCAGAGCCATTGATAAAATTCTTGCTATTTGCCTGCACTGACACTCAGTGACCTCATTGCTACCTAAAGTCTTCTCTGTAATAAACAGCAAGCCAGTGATTTATCGGTATTGACCCTGGGTGAGTTATGAAGCCATCACTTCAAAGCAACTCATGGAAATCTATACCATGCATATGTTTTATAGCACTGTCCTTCAGCACCTGCTCAGACACATATGTCACCCTCTGTGGCCTTGAACCTCTGTGCAGTGTATGGACTTAACAGAATACTGAATTAATATTACTTCGACTGCACAGAGTTCAGCCTTAGTATTCATCAGCCATAGTACTGTTTATATTCAGAAGGCGTTTATCCGTGTATTCACATTAAACACATGCACAATGGCATGCCATATTTTACCACTATGTGATCACAGACAGCAATATAAATGAAGGGACTAGTAAACATAAATTACAAATGGGTTTATATAATAAGCCAAAGAGATTGAAGGAAAATCTGAAGTCAACTAAAGCTAATTCAACCACAGAACCAAAGCCAATGACAACCACAGAAATAAGATTAGGCACCTAGTAATACACTAATTAAATTGTTCTATTCTTTTGTTCTGTTCTATTTAGATTGTCTAGGGCAACCATTCTCAACCGGGGTGCCCTAAAACCCCAAAGTTCCTTTACAGGTTGCCAGGGGTTCCTTGAGCTTTGGCTAATTGACCTCTCATTGGTGGTAACCACCTACTATGGGGCCAATGCAACTTGGTAGCTTAAGCAGGTTGATACAATGTTTTTTTTTTCTTATCTGTAAGGGTGGCAGGGTATATTTTTTTACTGAACTTGATGGTTTTAGTAGGTGTTGACCAAGGCCTGAAATTATTTCAGAGATTCCTCATGGGTAAAAGGGTTGAGGAAGGCAGGTATAGGGAGCTCCAAAGTCAGAGGAGCCTTATTATGCAAACAATGAGCTCATCACTTGCATGTGCCCTGGAAACTCAATGTGATGGAAGGCTTTACTGGCCAACAGTAGAGTGCAGGAGATGGATGAGAAGTGGCCAAGCATAGACCTAACATTGCCTCACTTCACAAAAGTTTTGTCATTTACTTACAACTGCTTTTTGCCTTTGCCGTTCCCTTTGTTTGGCTCGCTCTGATTCACGTTTCTCATACTCCTTGCGGTATTCCTCCCTCTTCAGCCGCTCATGTTGGTATTCCTCATAACTGTCATATCTGTAAGAAATATTAATACTTTATTACAACCAATAAACACTTTTACCTCCTTTCCTTGCATTGGGTGGCCAGTAATTTAAAGTCCATCACATGACACAGTAAAAGTTCTTCCTCTAAAGGATGCTATTACATAGTTACATAGTAGGTTAAGGTTGAAAAAAGACGTGAGTCCATCAAGTTCAACCACTAGGGAAATAAACATATCCCAGATATAAAACCTTATAAGACATAGTTGGTCCAGGGGAAGGCAAAAAAACCCTGGTACACTTCAACGCTTCAACAGGGGAAAAAAAAATCCTTCCTGATTCCATGAGGCAATCAGATGTTCCGATCTCTGTTATCTTTACTTTAATGCCTTAATACCCAGTTATACTATGTGCTTCTGAAACTACTTTTGCCTATTAGATGGCAGAAAAACAGGAATTTTGCATTTTGGTAGCATAACTGTTTCTCCTAATTTATAGTCAAGACTCCCTGATCATTGTTATAATGGAGACTTTATTGTTTAGTTATTTTTCTTCAATAGAAAGGGTTGATTTAGGAATACATTATGGCTATGCTATGTCACCAGTATAAATAGAAATCATGTTGACTGGAGTGGGTCTATAACCCTTTTTGGATTGATGCAGTTTTGCTTTACAGATGCACTGGTTTGATCCTTGTTTAGTAAAATACAGATCAGCAGAAATGGCTGGAAATAAGAAGTAGGGCAATACACAGTGCCTTACAGTGCACTGATGGTGATCACCATTACATGCCACGTATCACTATGGATCAATGACATGCACCTTTATAAATATTTTATGGTCATGCTGTCTTAAGCTTATCAATAGACAGAGGTAGTGGTGTTTCCTACCTGGGCCTACGACTGTAAGGTGATCTTGACCTTGATCGTGCACAGACAGGAGAACTGTTGGGTCTACATTGATCAGTTTCATAGCAGCAGCATGACCTTTTGAAAAGAAGAATAAACAGAATTTTAGAGGGTCAGACACAGATTTCCAGTCTCTAGGAGAAAAGCAGAATTGAGGATGTATCTAAATTTTAATATCCACTAGGCTTTATAATTCGGGAAAAAGTTTAGTGTTGGACAAAGTCACCAGTCAGATTTAACCCAAAGAACAACCCAGACCCTAGCTAATCCTAGGGGTAAATGTTTGATCCCAAATAAATGGGACTGGCCACTCCCATTCATTAGGACATAGGCATTTATCCTAGACAATGTGGTTAGACCCTCTACATTTATTTTGGATAAAAAGTAACAAACATAAAGAGGCAGGTCCAAAAAACTTAATTAAAATTGCTCAAAATTAGAATATACTTTTGAGTAGAGAAATTAATTTTGTGGATTTTTGTTGCTTTAGTTTGAAGCTGAAACCTTCTCTGCACTTCTTCTTTTTGTCCTTTCTCTTGCAGTTCTCAAACAGAACTCAAAAGTGACCAATTCTGATAATTCACTAATCCACTCAGGAAATGTCATGTCTCTAATTACCCCTCATACTACAAAATGTTATATTAGGCATGGTGCACACATAATATACAACACTTTTTATTTGCAATGACAGCTACAATTATCAGTCTCTAGTCAAAACTGTATCCCATTAGTTCTGAATAAAGTGAGAAGTTACAATTTCTGCCAGGATTCCGTTTCTTTGTGTTGCCCTACTGGTGAGATTTCCCCTCATTTCCCTGACCCTGTGTTACCCACAGAAATAAGGGTAGAAGTTTTAATGGAACGCAATAAATATCAATAATTCTAACCTTTACCACTTCAAAAATGTGTACTTGTTTTTGTGTCCCCTTTAGTCAAATTTCCTTAAGACTTCCTTCTCTATACCAAGGGAAAACTCTCTGCTGATCTAAAATCAAATAAAACATGCTGTAGCTTTTTTCTTCTTATTTCACAGAATCTGAGGAGACTCTAGTGCTGACATTTCAGAGAAGAATTAACAATCCTGCTTGGATCAATAGAAGTATTTAATTAAAGCTGAACTCCAGCCTTCCCTTCAGTCCAGCACAGTTATACAAGCTCCTCTCTCTTTCCTCTTGTACTGAATATTATGTTTGATTTCACTGCACACTGTGAGCTTCTTGCAATGTGCAATACAATCTGGCACATGTAAAATAAATACAATCTCATTTCCTGGATAATGGGCATCCAGCATCATCTAGACCTTTCCTTGTAGCGTCCTGACCATCCATGACCCATACATGACATGTTCTGCTGTGACGGACCTTAGTATACCTTTAGATGACCTATATTATGACTATTTTGTAGTGCATCTTACTTTTTGTAAATATATAGGGGGTAAAGTGTGTTAGACATCAATACCATTGACTGCTTAAACAGAATGCATTGTTTCTGTTATCATGTACATTTCAATTCATAAACCCATGTGCATTCCATTTACTGTATCAGTCACATTCTTATGCTTTTCCAAACACTGCTAGGGCTATTTATAATAATAAGTGACACAGTTCTGAAGGCAATACATCTTTGGCCCACAGAATTTTATCACATGGGTTAATAATTAAAGGTCTATACTACTTCAGGGATTGTGAGATTTTGATAAATACCTTCACACATCTTTATGATGAATGCTACATCGATAGACAAGGCTTCTTTGTATTTCTTATGCTGTCCAAATTCACCTAATTTGTTTAGTCCAGCACTTATATAACAAGTTCACAGATCTAGGATAATGAGCAATGTACCAGAATGTATGTAAAGACTAGTCTCCATTGGTTTCAAACCAATGGTTTTTGGAATTCTCTGAAATGCATGCCCATAGTTTTCCACTGGAAGCAACTGAGCAGTTTTCTTGGTTCAAGAATATTTAATATTTAATGCAGAATTCTGCATTGCCCTCCCAAAGCCGCATTCCCATGAGTTGCCCTATGGCATTCTGAAACAGAAGCATGCTCCATTTTCCTTGTTTCGAAACCTGAGGCTCAAAGCCAGTGAAGATAAGGTCAAAGAGAAACTCTGTCTTGGTACATTGAGTTACTCTTGATTATACTATTCCCCACTGAAAATGAGCAGTATCTTTAAATAAGCACAAAAAATACCTGCTCAACCTGCCTGAAATCTTGTGAGCTGTTAACATTTGCCTATGCGTAACTTCTTTTAGTCAACATTGTTCCTAGTTTTCACTGTGGATAAAATAACCCCCAACCTCCCACCTCAAGTTATAAAGAAGAGGAAAGTGCTCTATATTTCTTACAAATTCCATATTCTAGGTTGCCAACACTGCTCCTCCATAGTACATAGTACATAGAATGAATGGTGAGTATCCAATGCCTTTTATGCAACGGCTACATCATTGTAGAGTAATATTTTTGTGACCGAGTCATTTTAAGTATTATTTTTGACAATAAAGTCTTGGGTGGAATCCACTCCATGGATTACTGTATATAATGGTCAACCAGCCAGATGTTCTCCCTCTTCTTCTTATGATAGCAAGTATGTTACATTTCGCTAGAACCTGAAAACTTTGTGCAGTCTTCTAGGGGTATTTTATGAGATAACATTTTCTACTGATTCTGGTGATCAACTTTGTTGTAATAAACTTTACTTTTAGTTTACTTTCTTCGGGATATTTTAGGAAATCACCACCAAAGTTAAAAGCAATAAAAAAACGAATAGAAACTGCTGATAAGACTAGAAGTCATTGGATTTTTTTTAGTCAAATGCAGCTTTTAAAAACTTTTTTTTGGAATGTAGTTAAGGGGTCATCTAAATCCTTTAGAAACACAACTCTTTGTTATTGAAATGCCAGCAGCTGAATTTCAGCTACAAAGTATGTTTTTCATTTTATTTATCAAATGTGTTAATAATGATTTCTCAAACGCAAACTACAAGACAAGTTCATAATACAACATAACCCAGTCCTTTCTCTTCCCAGCCTGTAGCTGAGGATTAACTGAAGTATGCCATTTGTGTGTAATATAAGTAGATCCTGCACCGAGAGACCAACCTTCCTATTGTAACAACAATACTTCCTATTAGTAACTGACCCAGTTCTGAAGCCTAATGATTTACACAATTGTGACATTAAAAATATTACAGTTATATTTATTTGATTATCTATTCACAGAGTTAAAAGTGAACCTGTGATTTGCCTATACAGGAGCTTTACTTCAATGGCAGTACCAAAAGCAGGGTATCTTTATCTTCCCTTTTTTCCTGCCATTCTCTCTGGTTGACATAGAAAAACAAGGAATTAGGACTTTCTCACCAATCCCATTTGACAGTCCTGAGTACACAAACAATCATGTTGTCTTTAGTGAGAAAGAATAGAAGAAAATCACAAGGTCCCCATAATCTAAAGTTCAAGGTATTTGTCTTTGCTCTATATGAAATGGCACGTCAGAAGGGCTTTAATGAATTAAATCTAAGGCATTGTTCTGATTTTGTAATACTCACTTTAAAGTCACAATGCCAAAAGGTAAGTACAGGACACATTACAGAGAACTTTTAATGCAATACAGAAACCAACCAGGAATCATAGCATTCATTTTACTTACCCTGAAGAAGATCTGCTAGATGGAGATCTTGATCTTGAACGTGAATATGGAGACTGAGAACATGATCTGTTTTGAGAATAAGATCTAGATCTCGACCGAGAACATATCCTTTGAGAAAAAAGGGATGTAGGTGGGGAAACGGAATATCTGCTTGGCGAATTGAAAGTTGAGCAGGAAGGTGATACATCAAACAATGAATAGGATTGTATTCCATCCCAGGAATAGC
The DNA here is from genome assembly GCF_032062135.1 of Pyxicephalus adspersus. Taxonomy (NCBI): domain Eukaryota; kingdom Metazoa; phylum Chordata; class Amphibia; order Anura; family Pyxicephalidae; genus Pyxicephalus; species Pyxicephalus adspersus. The sequence continues at coordinate 131,793,340 of NC_092860.1, read as the reverse complement.
ACAGTTTATCGTTTTCATCTTCGCTTTCATCAAACAAATTATCCATACCCAGTCCAGAGGTTAAAAACATAGGTAGTCTAGAGAATTGATCATCAGTGTAATCATTGCTCCTTGCATCACCGTTTTTGTTCTCTTCCTCATAGACTGCTTGTGTTGGGTCACCAAAGTGCTTATTGAGTTCTGCACGGATCTCTTGGTCTTGCAGTGGCTTCCTATTGCCATTCTGAGGACTTGACATTGCCACCTCAAAACTGTCCTTCAGGCTCCTCTCTCGTTCTTTAGTTGAACGGACCTGTAATTTTTTCCCAGGCAGAGAATCCTTACATTCAAGTTGTCTTGAGGCCTGTAATTCTTGTGTTAAACTTACACGTATTTCTGATTTTGAATTCATAAACTGACAGTAGTCATGGTCCCCAAAAAGCCGTAAACTAGGTCTCTTCACTTTTTTCTCCTCTTGTCCAATGACCATGGAGGTTTTGCTTAGCTGTGCATACAGTTCAGATTGTTCGGGACCTTTTTTAGCGTTAATAACTTGAATTGCGGAAGACTCAATGTAACGAGATTTCTTAGCTGGGGGCACAACAGGCTTGCAAGAAGATTTCAGCTTGGGAGAAGTCCTGAATGGGTTATCTTGGTTGGCTTTGTGAGGTGGTGTTGTTGGTGGAGTTAGTCCTGAAAAAAAATAGAACACTTGTCACTGCAATGTACTTCTAATAAATAATGCTACCACAATCTGGCATTCTTTAAAACGCCCTGTTAACATTAGACACTTTTTTAGAGCTTGTCCTAGGAACTTTCTGATAGAAGTCCTTCATATCACAAAGTCAGAATCCTATAATAATTGTCTGAAACTATGTTACGTATCAAAACAAAGTCAAACATAATTTACTAGAAATTTGAAATCAACCAAGTTCAATAAACAAACCAATATTTAACCCTGCCTTTTACACATCATTGTCGATTGTGTATAACTGGAACATGAATACAGTACAATGGTATTTTATACCCTTCTATCCAAACCCCAGGTAATAAACCAAAGCCCACATCTGTGCTGCATAGTACAAATGACTGGATTTTCCAACAAGCATACTTGGCAAGACTATAGCTGTCTAGTACATTACAACCATCTAGTGTGAGGATCTCTATTGCATGTGGTTTCATTTTACTGTATTACCTAATCCATGTCAAAGAAGGTCAAAAATGAGTTGAAGCTTAAAAAAATAATAGGCTAAAACGAAACATTTACCTGTAATAGGTGGAACTTTAGCAATATTTTTATATAGTTTTGGTGGGGGTGAGAAAGATTTACCAACTCTCCAGGCAATACCTCTATCATAATATTTAAACATTAGTCCTGGAACACTAGGGTACTTTTCTTGCACCTCCTTTGTTCATAAGCATGTTCATTAAAAGGAAGTAATGGGAAGTAAAATACGTCCCCTCCTATTACCCTTACACATGCAAACACACATAAAAAGTCACCAAGTTGTAGCTTTGTTTTTTAGGCACTTTCAAAATGCATATGAATTGATATTTTATTTGATTTCTGCTGGTGCACCAGAAATGACAAAGCACATTCTAACAATTAAAGTGTGCAGGATCCAGCATAGTACTAAAATGAGTTTAATTTTCTGCAACTTATGTAATTTGTTTACTCAACGTGCAAAAGGAGAAGTAATAACATTAAATCATTAGCTATAGGCGATGTAAATAATATGTTTTTCCTAATTTACTTTCTGCATACTACTTTCTAAATAAAAAAATACAATTATAATTAGCCCTATTAAGTAATTATGTTTACAGACTCACCAGGCTATTGATACTAAAGCGAACATAATTACGTCCTGATGTTTTTAATGAAAATCTTCATTTGAGAAGACAAAACAAAAATTTGCCAGCTTTAGAAGAGGGATACAGTAAAAGCAAAACTACCGAATGCAACTTCAGAAAAACAGCAAGGTTTTCTGCTAGAAAACACAATCTACTAAATGTTATATACAAGTAGAAGAAGCAAATATTAGGAGCTAAGTGTAGCCACCCTTTATTCCCAGCACGTCATGGCTGTAATGATGGTGGTGGGCGCACAAACAGCATGTTTATAATTGATTCCCAATGGTCCTCAAGGGAAGGGATACAGACATGTTATTTGTCTGTTTTACAATACTAACTAGTATGCACAGTCGTAGATCTAAAATGTTTATGCATTAAATGTTTAAGCATTGGAAACAAATGAAATATTTTTGTTTAGCCCAGAGATTTCCATTAATGCAATTAAGGAACTGAAAAGTTTTCAAATTGAGAAGAAATAACTGCGCAATAAAATCTCTCTTTACATCACGGATGTCAAACATAAATTGAACAGTGGCCTATGTGGACTATGTAAGATCCTCACAAGGGTTCGTCATCCACCACTAACATTGTAATAAAAATAAAATTTTTTAATTCGACCAACAGAAATACAACATTTTATGGAAGTATGAAAGGAAATATAATGGAGATAAGCCAGGGCCTTGTTAAATTTTATTTTTCAAACTGAACGACCATAACCAAAAAAAAGACTGCATTAGATCCAGCTTGGCATGTTTATAATTGTGTGGGGAACAACAACCCCTACTGAAGAAGTTCGGGGCATCAAAGAAATCTAAAAACTCCATCTTTCAGCCATTTGTTGGTGAAGGCCAAGACTTTACCATACTTTTTTTTGCATACTTTTTTCATATGTATTTGGCAATGTCTGGGTCAGCACACGGGATTTTAGGGGATATCCTATAATAGCCAGCTTACCATTATGGACATTTTCTGGTGGAAAAAAAAGTTTTGCAACAGTGTACTAAGCAGGCCTTTAGATTTTGCTTGCAACATACAACAAAAGCAGGTCAGAAGGAGGTCAAATGCACATGCAACTAGATATTATCTCAAAATCATCTTCAAATGCATTTGCAGCACAAACCCTGCCAACACCAACCCTACTCCTTCCAGATCAGTGACTCTAAAACTAAAAAAAGACAGAGCAGCAAAATGGCATCACAAATCTAGCATTTCAGTTTGTAGTGGCCTCTGAATTTCTCTCACAGGTCACCTACTGAAAAGAATTCCCAATCAGAGAACTACCTGAAAAGTCGTAAAACCGTGCTTTGCTCCCAACCACACTTGTGTCTAAACTTTCTTCTTTACTGGCACAGCTTTCTGCCAGATCTAAAAGTCTCAATGAGTGTTTGAGTCTGACAACAGACAATATGGAACACTGTTATCACACTTGCACAAACTATAGGATGTGAAGCTACTTTCAGAATGAAATTCTGAGTATGGTTTTTATTGCTGTCTATTTCCCTTTGTGAAAGGAGCCTGCTGCGCACAGCAACAAATAGCTGCCATTACCCAGAATGTAATGGGTGTCAGACAAATCACATAACACAAAACAATCAACAGTATGTAGGCCATATTTCAGTAGAGCACAACCTTCACAGTATTTATGATTACTGCATTGAAATGTCTTCTATAATAAACAAGGACCTCTATATCACTCACACTTACAGATTTTTTTCTGGCACTCAGATCTGTTGCTGTTTTTATGCGTTTTCCTCTCATTATTTTTCGTGCTGCATTTTTCGACAGATACAAAATGCACCTTTTTATTTCGAAACCTCTGAATGGATTTGTAGGAAACAATTATGAGTGATTTTGTGCTTAAAAAATGAGCTTCTGTCTGTCAGTGGCTTATAGAAGATAGGAAATCATATGGAGCTTATCCAAATTTGCTAAACCTTCAGTAGACATTAAAAGGCTAATGGGTATGTACTGTCGCCAGAGACAATTCTTCTCTGTAACCGGTACCAACCTGACAAATGTATAGAAAGTCCTTCTCTATGAATATGTGAATTGTGAATTTTCACTGCTAATCAAAAGTGATTCCAAAGCCAGCTGCACCTCTAATTTGCTTCTGGTAAAGATGTCACTTAAAAAAGGTAAAATGTCATCCCAATTTAGGGTCATTTCCCTTGTACAATTTGCAAACTCCTTTCCTTCCTTTTTATATTTTTATAATGGTAGATTGTCAAGTGAAGATTTTCACTTGCTTCTAGAGGTAGTTTAGTTTATGCATGGTGCAAAGAGAAACATACAAAATACCTACAACTATTTAATATCTCCTGATCTTTACAAATAAAATATTAAGTATTCTAGGAAAGTTTTTTTATACATGTCTTTTATGTACATATTAAACATTCATTATTAGCACTTTTTTGCATTTAAAGGTTGTATATTTAGGTGCCAAATAATTAAATCTTTAAAAATGCACCCACTGTCTAAATTGTTCATAGACTTCTTATGATAAGTGGAAATATGTACAACCTTTGCACTGCCTGTGTTTTCTATTTTGAGAAGCTTGGTCAACTGAAAGTAATTTGGCTGGGCAATGTACAACTGCAATTAAACCTTTTATATATATATATATATATATATATATATATTTATATATATATATATATATATATATATATATATGTTCTCTGCTATTTGGGTATAAATGCCACTTTTTGGGAAATGCCATTCTGCAGACCTTGTGACACTACCCTATCCCTAAATGCTATATAAAGTACATAAATAATAAAACTTTAAGAGCCCTGATTCTCACAACATACCAAATTGTGACTTTAACTGTTCTGCAGCAACTCAAAAAAATAGGGATTTCATGCAATTATTGAATGACTAGAGATATAAATACTGAAGGATGTTTTTATATTAGTCCGTGACAGTAAAATTCAGTAGGTGATTTTATTAAACGCTGTATAATTATAGTTCAGTCATATAATTTATCATCAGCCAGCAGTGATGACAGATATGGAAGTAACCTTGGACCTGGAGTATGACCCGGTGCTAAATTCTTTATGAGTGATGAAACAGAGCCACGTTCTAGCTAAGCCCTGACTGTTCTGCACCTCACCCTCACCAGGCACAGTCCTTAAAATATAAGATGGTTGTCAATTTCCTTTCTTAACTCAATTTCCCAAAATCATTTGTTAAGAGGGCATGCTCAGCAGAGCACAACTTGGTGGTTTGATTAATGCACGGGGTCATAGGTTATAGTGCATTGCTTGTGACCCCGAAGACACAGTGGAGAGCCAGTTAATTTGTAGAATAGACTAATTCTAATGAGAAAGCAGGTTATCATTAATTAGAAGTCCCACAGGAGCCTGAGGCACTTTGTATTGTATAAAGGTACCCCAAAAGATGGGAAGATTGTTGTAAAACCCAGCAGATTGCAGTAAAATGAAGTGATAATTCCTGTGGATGTCATGAAGAGGCACCAAACACATCCAGCTGACCAATCTAGATGGGAAAAGCAGCCACTTTTGCTGGACATTCACTGCTGTGTTAACTCTGTGTCTATTTTGGTTTTTAAATATGAAGCTAAACTAGATGAGCTGATCTGCAAGTCCCTGCTAAACTGCTTAGAACACAAAATAAAATACAAGCTAGCATTCACGTATAGCTACACAACACATTTCTGCAAAATGAAATACGCGATTCCCATATGTTAACCACACATGTAGCAAGAATGTCCATTAATCAAACAATTCAATTATTTTTCACGGATGGTGAGTTTGTTATCATCTTAGGTAACTTCCCAAGTGTTTTGAAAAATTTCTTCTAAGCCTTAACTTTATTATTTTTATTCCTTCTGATTAATTCTTTGTCTCTTTGGGTGTAATGGGGAGATCTTCCAACATGAGCTTATTAGAGAACAAACTCTATTTAATATTTAATAAATGCTTGTGCCAGGTTCAGATTGTGCATTTACAAAATTAGATTTATCCACAAATGGCCATCTTAAGATGAACACATTGAGTGTCAGTACAAGGCATTAGTTGTAAACTTTAAAAATGAATGGCTCCATGGTGTCCGTAGCTACAGAGGTCAGCAAGTTCTTGGGTTAAATTCATTTACTATCACAGAACATAAAATTGTGAGGAAGTATACTTTGCAGACAGAATGTATTATCTATTTTGATAAGGGTTGCTTGTACAGACTTTATTGTGTTTATGGTCCCATATGGAAATAGTGCTTTGTGAGGACTTGCATAGAATTTACCTTCTATAGTGTAATATATATATATATATATATATATATATATATTATGTCTGTACACTTCACAGGGCCTCTCCCATGCAAACAGCTAATTAGCCATGATCATTCTCCCATCAACTTCATTTTTTCTGCAATGCTGACTGCACATACAACATTTACTTATAAAAATCTATCAATGCTTGATGTATAACTAAAAAAAATCAATTTTCTTTGTATGTCTTAGTGAATAAATACAGTTCAAGATGATCAATTTTGTGATCCGCCTTGCAACTGCAAGAACTAAATACAAAGGTTGAAATATTCTGTAACTCAATCTTGAATGTAGCAGGGAACCATAAAAAGAAAACCAGTACGAACCATGAACCAGCAAGTCGAGGAACCAGTATAAACTCTGGACCAACGTAAGCTATTAATCAGCGTAGACTACATATTTTAACAAGTATTCTCAAGACAATTCACCAACTCTGCCACACTGGCTGCTACGAGGGGAAATCATTTAGTACAAAAACCGTCAGAACCAGAGCGGCTGCCTCAGGCAAATAAAACAGGCTCGGCTCTCCTGTGACACAGAGATGATAGAGAAACGGGCAAACGCAGCCAGCATCAACCATTCTATCTTCAAAGATGATCTTACTATCTGTAAACATAAATATCAAGAAAGACAACAGCAGCATGAAAACAAGAGAAAGACCAGTCATTCTAGAAACTCAACGGATTCAACAGAAAAAGAAGAAACAACCCTGGATAAGCAACATCTAATATTATCCCCAGAACTGAATGATCAACATAATTTTAAACTAGATACATAAAAGAGTAGAATTTTGTTAAAAACAACACACATTTCAGTATATGAAAATGTTACAAAATTGACATATAATAAACAAACCAATGTCAGAGGCAATTGGGAGCTCTATGTGGCCACTCTCCCTCACCGCATGTCATAGGCCTGAAGCAGGGAAGTATGTAAATTGCCCTTTTCTGTTTGTTCTATTTGCAAATTGTTATGCTTTTTAAACTTTTTTTTTTTTTGTGGTATGTAAACTTTTCCCATTTTCGTATTTTCCCATTTTCTAAGGTAAATGATTTGCTTAGTTATCCCAGCATGTGCACTTTTGACATTTACTGAGATTAGGCATACATGAGCATTTCATTTCTAAGAGCCAGAGGTGGCATAGACCAGTACCGATGAAAAAGGTACCAGTTTACAAGTGTCTAATAGTGAATGGATTATAAAACATTTTTTTATAGACCATAGTGGTAATAATAACAGATTTGCTGGGAACTTTCAACCCAAGATTATCTTGAAAATGATGCTGGTGTGTTTATCTGAATGTAAAAAGTTGTTCTACACTAATCTCTTTGGGTACCTTCATACAAAAAACAACAAAAGAATAAAGATTAGACATGTTTGCTTCTATTTTTTGGTTTTCTTTGAAGGTGAAACCTGGTGGGATCAATTATTATCCTAAATTTTCCAAACCATGGGAAGAGAGTTAAGATTTGATGGTGATTTTAAGTCACAATAGAGCTCTGCTTATTTACCTTCCTTATCTAATCTATAGGATAACGTATCAGTGGAATGTTTAATTGCATAGGTGATTGTTGCAGAGAAATTGCTAAAACTTGATAAAAAGGAACCAATTAACAAAATTAACAATACCCCCTGCTAGCATTTTCAATGAGATTTATCTGCAAAAACCATGGTGCAAAGAAACTTTCAGAGCAAATGAACAAACAACAGCATTCTATGGTTTTGCAGAATATAAATAATTTATTCTAGAAAATAACAGTCAATTGTAAATAATACTGGATGGATATTACATGAATTATATTTATATTAGTAAACAATGCATAAATTAGATAGGATCTGGATGCGCAGTGGTTCTCGGCTTCTTCTATATTTTCCGATGCCGCTGCCAATAAGGTCTCATTTAGTCTTGGAACAAGCAAACATGCCTTTTTTAATCCACCAGACTGAGAATCTATCAGAGAAGAGTGATGGGGTTCCCAAGAGATTTATGATGCTGACCAGTGATTCACCCTGCTATTGTCCACCCATAACTAACTTGTTCCTCATATCTTACTCGGAGATAACAGTCTAAGAGGTACCAATTCGCAAATGCTGAAAATGTCATAGTTTTATATATATACATATATATATATATATATATTACCCCAGGTCCAAGGTTTTCATATATAAATATATATATATATATTTATATATATATATATATATATATATAAAAGTGTTTATAGGTCCCTTGGCTTTTCAATGTGCATCCATAAGGGCTGGTCCACACTAGAGATATGCTGTGCTGCTTTCACTTGAGATGCTGATCACATTCATTATATTGAATGGGGTAGCACACAATAATGGATGCAGTAGTGCGTTACAAAAATGCACTGCAGAGCAAAGCATTAGTAGGAACACATTGGTAGGAAGACTTTGCCCTCTATGCAACATCTGATGTCCTTGTACACTATATACATTGCATTAGACTGCACAGCAATGTGTAGAGTGTAGAGGAGCTCCAAAGCTATGCATGCTAGATAATTGTCACCCAAAACAAATGTTTGTGATTGTTTCAAAAAATCTACTACATGTAAGGTACACCCCTAATCAATTGGGGACGATTGCTGTAATATTCTGTGCCCTTCATCTGCCATCTCAATAGAACTGAACTGTTGTGTGTACAACGCCTATTCATTCTAGTGTCACTGGAAATGATCACAAAGGTTTCAATCAGCAGAAATCTTTTATATGTAAAGGCATAATTTCAGTTTCACCACTTTGATGATAATCATCCTCGTTCAGCAACAATGAAAGCAATAGCAGATATGCTACTCTACTACTCATTAGCCATATAAAGTAGTGTTCAACCAATAATTTTTTTAAGCTGGGTAGGATTACCTGTATACCCAACTTTTTAAGCTATAAAGACGTTTATATTTTTAGTTCTCTTGTTCTGATTTGTAACTGATTTTGCCTAAAAAAAATTAAAACTTAGCTAGCCAACTCATACAGACTTGTATTGGAGAAAAAGTGCAGGTGCATATCTGACCAGCTCTGTATGCATAACTGGCTACAAACCAATATTTTGGAAAGTGGTGGTAAGGTTATGAAAATCATGCGAAAAATTATGAAAAATATTTCTAGCATATTACTAAGGCTGACCATAGATGGGTCAATAAAACCAAGTGATTCTCCTAGACAGGCAGAAGTCTCTCCGTCTCTTACTTTTTGGAAAAATCCATGATTATGGGGGATCATTGAAAAGATTACAGAGAATGCAGCAAAAAGGTTTATGTGATTTATGATAAAGCAGAATACTCATTTCTTATTCCTATTACCGGGTAAATATGTACATAAATTGTGCTGGTGGTATTAATTTATTAGCTTTATAAGTACCCTGTACAATAACAAATTCCTTTTGTATTCTTTAAGCTTGTGCATCTTGCTACTGGCTATCATCTAAACTGTGAAAATAACAGTGGCCTGGGGGTTATTTTTGCCCTTTTACCCCCTGCTAGCCCTCCTCTGTGCAAAGTGTGTATTCTCTCCAATACATATCCCTGCAAATGCATATTTTAGTGCCTATGTAATACACTAAAGTATACACAATAATACAACATATTGCAATAAAAAAACAAGGCAATCTAGGACTCCACAAAGCATTCACTTACATGAAAAGCACGTTTTATGCTTTTTGTTTCATAATTGAAATGACATTTTATGGCTTATCAAATCTATGCACACATTGCTCACAATAACTAGTGTTAGGACAAATGTTCTAGGCTGATGTAAACATTTTCCTCGATAAAACCATTAAAAAAAAGACTTTATAGAGCTCTTGTAATCTTTTGGCAAAGAGCTAAGATTTAGGACTATCTACAATGCAAAACAATGGCTTTGCAGCCATTTGTCTGAGGTATCAGCATATTCCCATTTAAATTGCATACATCACATAAAAAAAGATATATGTGACACGTGACACGTCTGCCAACAAGACATCTGTTGGCAAGAAGCATAGATGTCAAACAAGACCAACACAAAGATTTACTGAACTAAATTAAACAGGGATATCTGAATGATCTGTGTAATGCCAGTAACCCTCTTTGGTGGCACCAAAGCCTTTAGGCGATTGTGGAACAATGGGTGTTAGCAAGTCTTTTGTAACCAATACAAACTTGCTGGAAAATACTACTGCCATCACAACACATATAATGCAACAGGCAAAGTATAAACACTCACAGCAGCCAAACACAAATCCCTGCCATAGTACAGATAAAGTTTATATAATCCTAAATAATTAAATCACACATAAGCTTTACATGTTGCAAATTGGCTGAAGATCAGCAACACCAAGAGGCAAAAATCAATTAAAAAAAGAAGTATTTTATTTAAAAAAAGTTTTAAAGTGCACCTGTACCAAAAACATGAAAAAAACAGACATTATTGATTTTATATATTCCTAACAGGTAGTAAAAAAATGTACAATAAAATATCCTTTGTAGGTGCATGTATTGTAAAACATTTCAAACCAACCAATCAAAAAACAGCTTCTATCAGTATAAAAGTGAACTGATTACCAGTAGTTTCCACTCCATACCTCTTACTATTAAATAAAGCCCTAAAAGTCTACAACTGTTTTAAACTTTGTACCAGAGACCTAAGAAAAGTGAGTGAAAGATGCATGAAAAGCAAGTCGTACAAGCCCAAGGCTCTTTTTCTTTGATCAGACTCTTGCTACTTACAGCATATTCTACCTGAAGATGAAATATGTTACCGTGTCTAGCGCAAGCCTGTTATACTTGTTTAACTAAACCACCAGCCATCATCCCCTGTGAGTTCGCTGACAGAATGTAGGAGAACTGTCTGCACAGAAAGAATGTAACTAGGCAATTAACAGGCATAAATGAAGCTTATATAAAAGTATAGCGAGCAGCAGGATGATTTATGTTGAATTTAGCCGTCAATGAAAACAGAAAAAAAGTGGAGCTAAAATGACACAATTTATTGTCTCAACTCAATAGATTTTTAATGAAAGCTTTCAAACACCTACGTCTCTTCATCAGGTATGATGAAAAAGATTTCACACTTTTTATAGCTGAACTTAGGTTTTTTATTTTAAAGCATTTGTGGACATTGGGTGCCCCGTGCATCTCACAAAAAACTTTATTACGTGTATGTTGTGTGTCCGGTCCTTTCTCCCTAGTGATGCTCCTATATCTGTATTAGCAATTCCAGCTCTCAAAATGATACCAGGGGAATGCTGTTTAAATACAGAAGCTGCTACTGTCAATAAAATGAATACTGTTCAGGAAAATGTTTACTTCTCAATAGCCACAAAGGATATAAAACGATGTGTTGCCCTTCGGCGCAGTGCAATGCTCTCTGAAGGTGCACTGGGCGTCATTAAAAATGAATAGCACTGCATCAAACAACGTTAATGCTCAGCTACAGATATATGTTAACTGGTCCATAATATATATAAATATCTTTAAATATAAATATATATATATATATATATATTTATTCAGATGTAACCTTTCTAAAGGAAGCAGATCCAAAATTAGCAACATCAATAAAATTACCATTTTTTGGGGTATTTAGGAGTTCTTACAATTAAATGAAGAATGAAAAGAATGCTCCTTACCTGCAGTTCCAGAGAGCTCCACACTTAAGGTTCGTTCAATACTCTTGCTCTCAAATGGGGAACCCTTGGGGTCACTGGAAGACAGCGCATATTTATAAAAACAAGCTGAAATGGAGCTATTGTAGCCAAGACGAGAAGACACCCATCCCTTGCCAACACAGCTTGACGATGCTCAATACTTACTTTGGTGACTCGGGTGTCAGAGGAAGTGACAGGCTCGTTGACTTGGCTGCAAATGAAAAGAAAATACTTCATTAATACAACTCAACTACAATTACTCAACTACAGTTACATTGCTGTTTCTATATCACCTGTTGGTTTATTTCTGTTTTAATTCATCCGGTACAAAATTTCATTTAGCATAATGCTCAGCGGTCAGCCAAAAAGGGATCCAATGATTTTCATTTTGATGTAAGTGGTCACAAGGAATAGTCATCTGCCCCTCATCGACATCACTGGTATATGAAATGCACTTTGTTGAACTGAATAGTAAATTGGCGAGTGGGACATTGGACCACTTTACCGGTGTGCTGAGTGAATATGGAAATTGATCAATTTGCTCATTATCCTTACAATGGTCATCACTTTCATAAACAGTTCACTTTCTAAATGTACAGTGTGCAGTATTTTTTAAACGATAAAACCCAAACTGAACAAGGATTGCTCTGGGTACTTTACAGCTCTACAAACCAATACAGGTTGACTCATTACAAAACAATGAAGAAAAGGAATTATTGCATTGATAGAAGTTGTTTTTTTTTCCTTTTTTTAATATATAATATGCAGTAATAAAATAAAAAGGCAGCTACACATTTAATTGGCTGCTACAAACCTCCACTTCTCTTTAATACTTTTTTTATGAAGTCGGCTAGACTCTCCAATCATTAAAAAAAAAATACAAGCCTTATGTTATAAAACTAAACAAGACTAATGCTTGATCACTGCTGCCTTGGCTCTGACGGCCACTGAAGCAGTCGAAGATATTATACTATGGGCTCTGAAGCTTTTGCAGACTTAGAATAAACATGTTAGAATGAAGTATAATGAATACAAATAATGGTCCCACACAGGCAGCATAGGAAACAACTGCATACATAGAAAGTATCACATTGAGACTCATATCTCCCATAAAGAAAGGAACCCAACTAACTGGAATGCAGACCATTACTGCCATAAATAATGTCTGCAGTGTGTGCTAGGTGCTGATCTCAGACAAGCACACATCCCCGTATGGGCAGCAAGGGGTTAAGCTTTAAAAATACTTAGCTTTTGTTCCAGCACAAAGATTACAAGTGGCAGAGGCTGTTGAATAATAAACTCCCTTATATGGATTCTTTTCTTATCTCTGTGCTGCAATAAGGAATATATTATTTGATGCAAATCTCTTATGTCTTATATTCTGTGTTTTTTGTTGAGATTCCTGACATTTTCGCACATCTGCCTGAGGATAGAGATTCACATGATGCTTTTATACATTGCCATTCTCAGGTATTTTTTTTAAAGCCATAGAAGTGCTACTTTTTGAAGTTTTTAATGTTTTCATAAATCAGGTAACGTGTTTGCTCAGTAAAGCAGAAATTGTTCTAAATTATTATCTGTAGATACTGTAAATTTCTATTACACTGTTGGTGCAAAAATTAGGTATTCTTGTATCATTTCTGAGGTTGGAATCGTACCTACGTTTACAATTACACTCTTTTAAACACAGATTGCAAGAAAAGAAAGTTTAGTGAAACCTTTCTTATAAAACTGCAAAGCCCAATTAATTTATTCAGCATCCCTAAATATATCTTGTAAATAGTTTCCATTTAAGGAAACAGCTTATTGCCCTGTTTTGCATGTAGGAGTAAGGAGAGTTGATTTATAGATAAGTGCGTATACAGAGAGAAAAAAATTCTAAAGCCCTTCTGGAATTAGCATGTGGAAAATTACCCATTAGGAAGGCAAGCTAGCAATAAAAATAAGCGGAAAGCGCAATGGATATTTTCTGCGTTACATAAGGAATAGTAATGTAGCAAAGTAAGCCATCAGACATTAAAAAGGCAAAACTGCAGACACTTCACAGCAAAGCGTCTCTTGGGCTTGCCCTGCAGCACTGGCAAGGGACTGGCTTATGACAGGCGCAGTACATTGGGTTGTATGATGAAGCTGGAAGGATTGCAAGACAAGGGGGTAGCTTCCTGATTAATGTATGTAAGCAAAGTATGAGACACGGCCAGGTGCAAGAATTGCAAGTATGGAGTATCTGATAAATGGATTCCAAGGCAACACCAATGATCTGACTATGTTACTATGCTCTATATGTACATCTGGCCACCTTCTCAGCTATATTAGCTTGCTTTTAAACTCCCATTGGGAAAATGCAGTTCCCATATGAACAACACAGGTCCGACTGCTATCACACACTTGCCTATATCCAATTGATAATGGAAAGTTGTTGAACCAAAAAGAAACCAATCCTGAATAAATAGCTTGTCCTTAGCAAATTCTCATTTAGTCATCCATATGCCAAGCTGGACGAATCTAAATAACCATTGCAACTAGGACACTGCTGTGCATTATATAGTTTTGTAAATGGAACAGCTTCAGAAAGTTGACAGCTGTATCCTAGACTTGACTATCTTGACATTGGATTTCTTTTACTCTTGTTGTACACTGACTGTTATTGATATTTAGAGGATCACTGCCCAAACATTACCATGTATTAATTTTTCAAGTTAACATTAGGGGTTGAAGGAATATAAAGGAATAGTTGATAGTTTCATGATAGTACCAAGAGATGCCAGTTTGAACATAGTAAATACATTACACTTCACTTCTTTACTATGGAAACATTGAAGTGGGGTTATTTACTAAAGGATGGTGAACCAGTTATCACTTTAAATACCCAAATCGTGTGCATGGGTGATACAAATAACTGGGATTTTATGATAATCAGATAAATTCCAATTTACATGGCTAAATCATCGAATCGACCCCAACGGAAACTTTGGATAGACTTAGAACATACATAGTTAAATGTGTTAAGTTATTATCCAAAGATTATCTTTAAATTCAATACAAGTACAGCACATCTGTGAGTCCCAGCACTACCTTGAAAATGTGGCTGAGGATGCAAGCAGGGCTTCTTTTTGGTGCATTTGTCAAGTCTGTTATTCGTCCTGCTCTCTGTTGATTTGGTCTGAGGAGAGTCATCATTTGCAGTCAGGTACTTAAGGAGCTCCGAGCAGGGGCGCCTCTGTGGCTTCTGCGGTTGACAAATGTTTCTGGGTTTATTGCTCCAACAGTTCTCGCTCTTCAATGTGAGGAAAAGATAGAGTAAAGGAGAGAGAGAAAGAAACGTAACAGCGATAGAGAAAGAGCAAAAGAAAGGGGAAAAGAGAGGAAGATAAATAAAAAGACAAATAGAGAAATAATGATATACAGAAAGAAAAATGGTAGAGCATTGGTAGTCAAGACAGAGGAGAAAAGAAGGAAGAAGAAGGCAGGGGAAAAGAAAGAGAAAAATGAAATTAGTTAACAACATTTTGTGAAAAAAAAAATACTCAACTTGTCTTTTGACTTTTATTAATTCTGTGAAGTGTTCACAATATGTGCACCGGGTCTATGATCTGTGAATAATTGTTTGCAGAACAAGGCAAGAAAATTGCATTTAAAATTCCCAATTGCCGCCTATACAAAATTTTATTTCATTCGTACATTGTCTCACTGTTATCCCCAGAAACAGAGGCGCTTCTTGCTTTTACAGTCTCTCCTTTATAAAGTACAGGATTAAAACCGCTTAATGTTTATTTGTTACCTGATGCTACTGAGCAGCATTTCACAGTTCTCCTAAGTGTCCCTAAAATGCTTATTTTTCAGCTAATGTGGACAGTAAGGGAACATTATTTAAACAGCACCGAGTTTGCAATGGATGTGCACTCTGTACTAATGTTATATAAAAAGAACTACATATATATCACGTCAATGTGTTTCTTCCTAACATACATCCCTGCTTCCCATTTCTGCTGAGGGAAACAAAAAAGTGCCTGTGTTCTCAAAGGTAACCAAGCAGTGTTAGTTGAAAATCAGTGTATGGGTTCAAATTTAGCACTGCAGCACAAATGTCCCAGAATGTGTTCTTCTTGTGTTTCCTGTGGGTCACCCCATGATTTAGAAACATGCAGGTATGTGAACTGACCCTATAATACATGGTAGTACTACCTTTCTTGCATTGTGGAGTCTAGATCCCTTGAAAAGTAGGCAAGTCTACCCAAAACTTCCATGCCCTATATATGGAGGATGATGGCAGCTGGCAGTTTGCTTTCCTGAACTGTTCTGCATATGTGGTCAACTCACTCACTTTGCAGTCAAAACAATAAACAATTATACTCAACTTTATCTTCAATATATGATAAATAAAATATATGACAACGTTTATGCATACATTTTACAAGATACTTGTTACTGCACAGATCTCTGAATGCTGCCAACCTAAGAAGGCCGCAAACACTAATCATTAATAAAATCCACAAACACACAACTGTCTGGTGTTTTCAAATGACACAGATAACTGAAAAGATAACTTATCAGTTTTCCTCAACTACTGTATTTTGAAAAGCAAGTTTTATTGCTTAACCTGAATGATTAATGCAACCTGACCAGGAAAACAGCAATAGAAACATGCACTCATAGAAGAGGCCAGAGGATGAGCAAGGACACTAGCAAGATCTAAAAAATAGAGTTAGCAATATAAGCCCTATATTTTTTATTCTAACTAGAGCTTTTCCTAAAAATAACAAATTACTGATTGTTATCAGCAGAAGATTAGTGATGGGCAAGCATGGGTTTGGTTCCGTACAGGTTGTAAGTTCACCACAAAACCATCATAGTAGACAGAGCCCAACAGCGGTGGAATAGTAGGGGTGTCCATGTGGGATTGAAGAGGGCCAAGTGACACAGTGGGCCATAGCAGAAGGCTTTTTCTCTTAAACTCAACATGGGATTTTTTATACAGCAACATAGAGGACTGATCATTTGTGAAGTAATAGTGCTATGCACATACATTATTCCACCTTTCATGAATCATTATTGCATTTTATTTCTGCAGGATCAAAGGGAAAAGGCTTGTACCTTAACAGGTGCAGAGCTTGTTCTGATCCTCTGATTAGGGCTTGCATGGTTGTGTGCGCTGAGTCCGACACATTCATTATAAATCAGCTGAGGGTTCGCTGGAGCCAGTAAAAGCTTCTTAAGCTAAAGAAAAAAAAAATAAAATGAGAAAGAAGATATTACATGCTAACCAGGATTGCAATTATGCATTTTAAGATATAGCGCGGTTAGTTAAAATTAGTCATAAGAGATTATAGGAGTATACTTTTATGTGCGGGAAGAAATGCAATCAACACCACATAAACACAGTTACAAGAGCTTGTTATAACACAGCGATCATTACATGGTTTGCTTTTACTGCAAGACAAAATGCTCTCCTGTAATGGACAAACTGAGAAAAGGAACCCGCCGATTTCTAGCTGTTTAACTGTTGTTACTGCTGAATCCTAAGCAGCTGCTAGTTAACGGAGCATGCTGGGACCTGTGGTTAATTAGCTGGGCTAAACAATGAAAGATAGAGGTCAGATTGTGTGTCAGCAAAAGATCTTTTCACCATATGACATAGCACTTGCATGCTTATAACCTATGAGTATATAAATAAAGGGTTGCTGGTGAATATTTTCCAGCGTGGTTTATACTTTACTACACAGCCCATGATGATGTCCATCTCTGCCTGTGCCCCATGGACAGCTGTACCAATATCTTACCCTGCCAAAATCGTAACTGCTGGACTACAATCGGCTAATGTTTATGTTTGAGTGCAACAGTAGTTCACGGGTATATTATTGTGTTACAGAAAAAGATTTCAATAATGGGACACAGTTTTCACCTAGTTATGCTGGAGTCCCACAAATCTTAACATGTGTGCAATCCTTTATATAGTTACCCTAGACTAGCTATATCCTTAACCATTTTGGATTATTATCAGGAAATAGTTGTGATATACTTATAAATGGTTTCATCCCAAATTTATACATTTACTAAAGGATTCTATTGGAAGACAGTAGATCCCAGTGTGCCAGGTTATGTCTTCCTAACAATTGCGTTATCTCGATGACCGCACCATCATCGTTGTATGCTTTCATAATAGAACCATTTTTATTGGCCTCATTATAATATACACAAATGTGGCCAAATAAAGTGATGATTGCGTGAATCTTGCATGAAAAACTTTTTAAATTAAGTTCTATGTAAATGTATAGATAGATTTTGGCTCGTTCCCCCTATCATAAAAAGGGTGTTATGCATCTGTCACAGACACACAGACCCAATGACGGGATTTTTTAAATAAAAAAACAATGGTGAAACAAACAAAACAGCTTGCCAGATCAAACCAATGAAATATTTAGCATATTGCATTATTAGTAAGTTATTAAGAAGAAAAAAGGTTCAGACCAGGCTAAGGACCAATACGGTGGGAATCTACCCAAAGATGTATTTAAGTGTTTAGAAGTTTGTGTATTGTTAATGTTTGTAATAAGGCTTGTGGGGAAGATCTCATTCTAGCATGATGATAGGCAGGACTCTCTCTTTAACCCATTCTCTTTATAGTAGCAAACAACATAATAATGAAATTGCCCCAACCCCAATGGAAACCCAGAGAGAATATAAAAAGGATGTACTCCAGGGGCAGAAACAGGGAATTTCAGAACAAAACACAGCAATTAGACAACATATGCTTGACTCCATGGTCAGAGGAACTGTGCAATATGGCAGCAGTCACCAGAGAGATAATCAACGCCTTAAGAAGTTAGCCAAGCAACTTCAAATGTGCCTGAGAACCACAAGAAGCTTCCAATCCACTGGTTGGAAATAACTACATTAGAATATCCATTTTGAATTACCAAAGCGTGGGAAATGCTTTTTGCATGATGAAGTTGAATAAAAATGACCATGTACACCATTATTTCATTTCCTTCCTTTCCAAAACCCTTGACTTGTCATTCTTTCCACTGACAGGGTTCAGAAGCAACATATCTAGTTACAAGAGAAGCTGCCATAACTGCTTGCATGTATGTGTAAATTCAGCTTATGCTGGTCAATAAAGCTCTCTTGCCTTAAAAGTATTGAAACAGATAGTATTGATTATGGGCCCAAGATCCTGTTACGGATCAATGTCGGATGTTAAAAATAAGTGTTCCTAAATAAACACACCCATGCGCTTTCCAGATCAACGGTGCCTCCTCTGATCTTTCATTTGCAAATTTCAGTACAGCTGTTTTCGATTTTTCTACCTAATATTTAAGTCCAAACCTTATTTTGACTACATCATACCCATGCAGCGGGTAGCCAGAAGCACATCCAATTCCTGTTAAACAGTAGGAAGGGTTCTTACTAGTGACGGCTCTTCTGCCTCCTGTGTTGGAGGGGTGCCGTCAGGCAGGGAGGAAAGGCTGGGATCATGTTCACTGGTCACATCTCCATCTGTCAATGCGTCGAAGGAAGGCAATCCATCCTCGTCCACAGGGAGACTGTCCAGTGTTTCTGTAAGAACTGCTAGCAGGTTCTCTTCATTCTCCTCCTCTATTTTCTGCAAGGACAATAATTGAATGTGTCAATAGTGAAATAAAGTGCCATCATCTCACAAGTAGTTAACCTATACCTAGTACATACATTCAGTGTCACTGGTTTGTAATTACATGTCACAGTCTTGGTATTAGTTGTTGTTAGCTAAAAAAAAATTGATGGTGGTTTAAAGCATTATTCTACTTATATAGTAAAAATGTTATCCTGCCAGTATAAAGCATGAAGGCCTTTTTGGCAAAGATTTGGTTTCCATTTTCCTTAACTCTATAAGGCAGATAAAGCATATTTTAATTCAAGGTTCTAATTCAGCAATTAGAGGCCAAAGCCAAGTCTCCCCACACTCTGTATTGCCAGTGTAGAATGGTTTGAGTTTTCCTTCAAAAGGATCGGTCTACCAAAAAAATAAATATGGAATAAATACACTTCTATTTACTATGATCTTAAAATATATGCATTTTATGTTTGGTGTACTTTAATTCACAGGTAGGCCTTATTGGGCTGAATAATTCCGATTTATTATTTCTCTGAAAGACTCGACTAGGGAGACCTTCCTATAAAAATTCCTGGCACCAGCACTATGGACCAGAGTTAGATTTGAGTGAAGAAGACACCAATCTTATAGAGGTGTAGAGTTCAATCAAGTTTTATTACTATACATCGATATCATAGAAATGGCTGTATGTAAAGTCTTAACCTCAGATGTTATTAGCCTGGTGTTATTTTTTGGAGGTGCCCTTCTCTATATCCAAACCTCCCTATTGGTTTTTGGGGCTTTTCATCACACAGATACCAATAGGAAGATTTAAAAACAAGAAGCGGTAGAGTTGGACTTTTCTATTTTTTCTTCTTTAAAATGCTTAGGTTTGTTTCAAGTTTAATTAAAGTTATCTACTATTTATCATCAAAACAAGATCCTCACCCCCTGCATATTAATATACTCTGCTACATTTTAAATTATACTATAAAATATAATGCACAGTAAGTGCACATTTGAAAAGCTGAGCATATCTTTCATCAATAACCATGAAAGACTGGATAATTGGCTTTTCTCTGCAACAACTTCTCTCTCCTGAAAACACTGCAAGCTTGGACAGCAGAAACCTCCCAGCACAGCTGAACACTCTATGACTGAGAACACTATGATTGAGGTATCCGAATTTCCTTCCTTTGGTGAATAAAGTATTTTTTTAACTGGTCAATACTTTCCACTACACTACCAGGTTTCAACATGCAGTGCTCACAGCAATAGCTAAGTTGGCACTCTATGGAAAATTATAGCATGTTGTCAAGTTATGTTGCTTGAATTTAGAATTTCACAAACAATACCTTGGAAAAAAAAAAGATTAGACGCAAGCAAAAATAAATGGATACGACTTTCCAGAACAGAACAAATCAGTAAGCAATTTATTAAGCTGTGAGCGGGGCTTTGCAGTGCAGTCAAACAGATGCCCTATATTACCATGGCATGGTGCCATCTCTCCAGCTGTGGCACAATCTTGCAATGAGTGCCTGTTTACCGAGCAAATGTGTGACACTAAAAGTCTGGGCTGTCAACAAATGGCCCACACTCTCTCTGCATTTGTCACAGGAGACACTGCTGGCCCTGTGTCTTTAGCATATACACCAGGCTTACCAGTAAACCACATTGACTATATGCTCAAATGGGGAACAAAGCTGTTAATGAACTGCATTAAAAACTATTTATAACTAAAACAGAAATATACCATAACTGCAAAACAATAGAAAATAAACACGACTATAATCCCTTTGCAAATGTACTTGGTATGTATAGTTCATTTGCACAGCTCTTCAACTTCAACCTTTTCTGTGTCCACTTCTCCACACCTTATCTCAGGAAAATCTTTATTAATTACACATTAATTTAATCCCAGTATATTTAAAGAATGTAAAATAAACTTATTAGCACCCTAAGGTGGTAAAAGAGAATTTGATGCATTCTACAGGGCAAAATGACAGAATGACAGATTCTCTTGTAGTAACAAGCAGCCACCTGCTGATACTCACTCCACCACTCCTCATTAACCGTACGGTATAGAGGAGCATGTAAACACCACTACTTCTTTCCACCAACATCCCACATGGAGCTTATACAAGATATTAGATTCCTGTCTTCAATGGAGGAACAGAGTGACACAGGCCACAGTAAAAGCAAGTATTGGAGGAGCGTTTGACCCAAAGAGACTTTAAACTGGTAAAGAAATGTAAATGTAAGCTCCTAAGGCTGCATTTGACATACATAGAGATGTCTTAGAGAAGGCCTTGTAGCTTCCAGTCCATTTTGCTTTTATGCAAGTGCCAAATCATTTGGAAAAGCTGGCACTTTGACCCATCCTGCGCCTCCTAGTCAGCCCCTGAAATCAACAGGGTGGTACCGGAGACAGTAAGGAACATGTTAGATGAAACTTTCTCAAGCTATATAATATGGGGGAACCCTTGAAATAACTTTTAGATCTTAGGGATCCCCTGCTATGATTCCCAGTATATTAGTGTGGTGGTCAGTGCGAAGCATGCCTCTTATATTGCTGCCCATTGGGAAGAATTGTCACCCATACAGATAGCCAAAAATATTATTGGGGTCAGTTAAACTTAGCCAAGAGTCACACATAACTCATGGCTCAAGGAATCCCAAGCAATCTCTAGATGAGCCCTAGGTTTCCACAAAACCTTGGTTGAGAAACACTGGGTTAGATGCTTCCAATTACAGCAATATTACCTATTGCTGTATTTAAAAATATTTCTGCAAATGACCTGGAATGCCCTATCTTAAGATCTGCAAATAAATAGAAACAGGTATGCACGTACACTAAAGTTTGCTATCCTCCCATGTTTCTTTATTTATATATTTTATTCAGGAAGACTGGAATTTTAACTTCATCAATGTGAATGAATTTGGAATAGTATCAGACAATTATAATTTCACAATTAAAGCATCCAAACTCCATTTGTGAGCTGTGCGGAGAGACAGAGAATGTGTAATGTAAGTGATTAGTGGCTTCAGTTGCAGATAGACTGGCTGACATATTCCGTGGGCACGGGTCTTCTGCGGAGCAGACTCAATTAGTTTTGTACAAGTTTCAGCAATCAAACGCCCAAGAGAAAGCATGGCATGTAACAAAGCCGACTTCGCTAAACAATTAATGTCACATTATATTATTGCCTGTGTCCCAATTTATGCAGCAAATAAATCAACGTCACAACAGATGAAGCACACTTGCCGACTAACACATGTCTGTTTAGGAAGTGACACGATAGAGCGGCCCATTACTTACTAAAATGACTCTGCAAGGTAACCTTTATATTTCTGACGAAGCTATTATTTCTAATTATCCCAAATTGCTATTTATATAGAAACAAATTTATTAGCAGGATAGGAAAGGATGGGGCTCTAGAATGGCAAATCAATCAAAAAAAGGTGGGAAGGACACAAGCTTGAAGGCATGTGTGAAAGATAGCTAGATTAAACAGAAACTCCAGACAAATATGTAGTAACGTCTTTATAAGCTGTTAGAGAATATTTTGGGGGGCTCAGATTATGTAATCAGCTCAGATCTGACTTTATACAGAAATATGGGGACTGTCACATTGTTAGAACTTTCTGCCTAACAGTTCTAATAATGCATCTGCCATTGGAAGGCCTTTTTATTAGCTGAGAGGTTCACTTTAATTCCTTATAAAAGGGTGCCGATATAAAACCTGTTACTTATTATTTAGGTAACAAGGTTGTATTACTCCTTCTTTTTCCCAATAGAAGTGCATTTCTATGCTATGTAAAATTTCTGTAGAAAGCCCATGGAAGTTCTGGCCAATTCCACTGAAATGCATCCAAATGGATTTACACCTATGAATATTTCTCCCTGATGCATTTTCTATTGACATTAATAGAAATGCATCAAAAAATACAGCACACATTAACATGCATAGTTGCATGTGTTCAATAGGCGATGCACTGCATTTTTTATTAAATGTCAACATGCATCACAACCTTGCACACTGATGCACTTAGATTTGTGTCATAATGTATTTATGCATGCCATGATACAAAGACATGGGTCACAATACAAAACACTCATCTTAACGCATGGATAAATCATGATGACCCAATAACCATCCTTGGTTTCACTTCAATCACTAAATGAAAGTAGTGTAGTTTTATGGCGGGGAATCCTGAGTGACGCATTCACAAATCTTGGTCAAGACCTAATTTGGTGCTATAATTGCAACACAGTGATTCTTTCATTTACATGTCTGATTGAAAAATCTTCACCATCCTAGTTAAATCTAGCTATTCCATTGCTTCTGTATATTAAAAATACACAAAAATCGTATAGTTGAGGGTCTATAGCAGCATTACATTAAAGTTCACCCACAAAACCCCTTTAGGGGCAGAAAGAAAAAGAGACTGAAACCAAACACTGCAAACCCGGATAAAGGAACCAACATGTAGCAGTAATAGTATTACAGTAATAACAATGAATAGGATTATTAGTTCTTTTTATTAACCATGTTTAGTATTTCAGTCTGGCAGTTTCACCAATAGAAAGGAATATACATTCTATTTTTCCTCTACATGGTAAACTCATCTATGAAGAAAAATGGCTGATGTGCAAGGTTACTGGAGAACATTTATTTTAGGGAATATACAACTGAATGAGATATATTGCTTTCTTTTTTAAATAATAGATCAGAAAGCTGATTCTCACATCCTTTCATCTGAATGTGGAAAAAAAGCTTCTCTGTTACAGCTTTTCATAGGCTTTCCAATAGCTTTATGGTGTCAAGTATTTGCATCCACTTATACTGCTACAGGCTTTACCTCTTCATACACGTCTTAGAGATGGAAAATGAAATATGGCCCCCCATAAAGCTGTTCCTTGGGGACAATGCCATAAAAATAGAGTCAGAAAGAGCTGGTATGAAATATTGGAGGTGTCAGATGGAGTTATTGACATACAGATGAATAAAGGGTTGCAGGATTTTAGGTCTCCGGTACTCCCTTACAGACAGATGGTACATCAGAGCGGCTGATGTTAAAGCCATGTTCGCTATTCTAGAATAAGTGGCTATCCAAATTTATAGGCTGGGTCATGAAGGTGGACTTGGCTGATTTAAAAGGAAAAAAAGCATTTAAGAACCTGTATTATTAAAATCCTGATAGCTCATGTCTTTTATTTTTGATACAGTCTGCTGACATTTTGCTCACGTCTCCTTTACATTAGACATTGCAACTGCAGTTAAAAAAATATCAAACAAATGATAATTTTAGGGAGATTAGGGTCAAGTCACTGACCACCATGACATGAGGGACTAACACAAGACCTCTGCAATCCATAAGAAAAAAAGTCAATTAAAAAAACGTTTGATTTATCAGAATTTTTTCCAAAATGATTCTGTTTTCTGGTCATTCAGATGTGAATTTGCTAGAATATGTAGAATACTAAAAAGGATAAACTTTACCTTCAGTATTCTGCTATGCTTACCTTTTCTGCTGTTTTTTGTGAAGCCTTATTTGCTGTTATATCATTTAAAGTGATTTAATATTTCCATACATCACTGTTAATTTAATATTAAGAGTAAAGCTGTGCTGTCTTCTGCAGTTTATACTGTAAATCTCTACTGAATTTATTAAAATCTTGTAAAGTCAGAAGATTTCAGTTTGCTGGGGCTTACAGTTAATATTGTCTGCGAGTCATTAGTCATTATTAAAAAGAGAAAAGTGTTGTGTGCATGTCTTTCTGTGCCACTAGGCACATCAAATCACGCTGTTGTTTCAGCAGCAGATGTTGTTTTTTACAGGGATGGGTTGCTCGCTTGATGTCCAAACCTCCTCCTTTCTCAAAAAAGGCTAGGGACCAGTCATGTAGGAAATTGTGATTAGGGCCAGTTTAGTCAGATGCCAATTAACCGACCAGTATGTTCTTGGATTGTAGCAAGAAGCAGGAAAAAACCCAATACAAAAAAAGTAAACTATTCAAACCTAGGCAATATCGCGATGCCCAAATGCCAAAGTAACATAGCGAATGTGCCAAGTACAGACAAGCCTTTTTTGTCAAGCACTGACAAAATGATTCTGTCATTAACAGAGGAAATGGATAAATGTTTTTGTACTGAAATCCACCAACAGCATGGTGGATTCCACCTTATGAGTAGATGTCTTGTAAACCTCCTTAATACTTTGCAAATTTCTGTTTACAAATATTTTATATAACAAATGTAATGTTTGTTGCACTTTGATTGGCTCCCAAGGCCAAGACGGTGGCTTTCCTTAGAAACATGCTGTAGCATTGGAAACTAAGATCATTTCTGCATATTTTTACATTTCCATAATTTTCTTTTTTATTTATGTGAAAGAAGTAAAAGCATTTTAACTGACGCAATGTGATCGATCACAAAGAACAAGTTCATTCTTTTCTAAACTTGTGTTCATTTTATGATGGACACTTCAATAGGGCTGGTAATTAAACATCTCCTAGGAAGTCAGAAAAATATCTCAGTACCTTACAAACAGTAACACTGGACTTTCATCTCTGTGAGCCACAAAGAAGTCAAATCTCAAGAGGGATATGCTTCACTGTGACCATAGGCTGTATTCACATTTTTTAAGTCAATTAGTGATTAGATTTTACTTGTGTAAACTTTATTCATATCTGTTATGTCCTTGACACCAAGCTTTGATTGTAAAAAAGGAAAATATCCAGGAACAAGCTATCGCCAAGCTGAGTGCATTAACAAGCTAACGATAAGATACAGTTTTTCTGGAGCCGATGCTTTGGTTGTAGGTCCAATATGAAAAATTTATGGTAATTGAAACCACGGAATCTTTAGAAATGCAGTCAATTTGAGTCAGTATCAAAAGGTCACTCTTTTCAATTTATACTTGATGCTGAGAACAATATTGAGAAAACACCTGAAAGCAAATGATCTTATCAGTCTTCAGACCTTAACATTTACTGACTGCGTAAAGTAATTTGCTGATTAGTAAATAAATGCATTACCTGTAACCGTGAAAGCTTCTACTAGATTGAGATCGCTAGGGGGAAGGATGGCTCGGTAACAAAAGAAGTTGACTTTGTAAAACTAGTAATGAATGTTGCTTTAGGTGATTTGAGAAATACTTGGTTGCTGAAAGTTCTTTAGTAAGCTACAAATGAATTGATAGGATAGGACATGAAAGACAGAGAGAACAATTTCCAACACATCTAGAAGAGCAATTCTCAAGATGATAGAAGACCATCGCCACTGTCTATGTTTAATTTCCAGTCACTTGTTTAATTTGCTTTCTTCCTAGGAAATGTCCCTGAAGATGTCTAATCACAAGGACTTATCAGACTATTAGACTATTGTTATTTAACCCAATAGGTACATTTACAGGACAGCACAACAGACAAAATCCCATAGTGGTTTTGCATGGTCTTGTTAGATACGTGGCCATGGTTGATTACCTTTGCTAAATCTGTATGAAGGTGTCCTCAAAAATCCCAAGGGTCAAAGCACTTATCAAAAGTGTCAATCTCTTGGAGAACAATAAACACATCAATAGATATCCAACATATTCTTTTCTATTTAATTTAATATTGTATCACTGATCCTAAATAGAAGCTAGAGGGATATTATGCCAGGATACTAGTCCTGTATTTGTGCGCACTAAACAACTGTAAAGCTATGCCCATATGGAAGGTCAAGTAGCTGTTCAGCAAAGAAACATTTGTCATGAGTACACAATTTTGAACCACTAGTGAAAAATTAGCTGTTCTGGGAAGTTTACTGGAAGCAGACTCTGCAAAAACAATTTACCATGTTCAGCATGGCCCTTCAATGCCTTTCCAAATGTACATCCTGAACCACACATACTTAGAACATTTTTAGGTGACTATCACTTCGGAGCACAATATTCCTTTTGTCATATATTCTTGAGTATGCAGCGTGGTTATTTGCACTTGGACTTAACGTACTAAGTCTTCCTGTGTTTCCTTTGCTGATCAAACCAGATGCATGGGACACACATTTTTGCTACTTTTCTTGAAATGCAATGTGTTAGGACAAATTATAGGTAAAATGGTTAAGCCTTATATAGCCAAGTGTCTAGAACAACCTGATTACGAATCTTAAACCAATGAAAAGGGCAGTGTTCTCCCCAGCCCCATTTAGCTGGGTGCACCACCCAGCAATTTTCAGTAACCACCCAGCTGTTTTTGGGTGGGTACTGAATTGTTGGGTCACTGTACAAGGGCTGCCACCTGCCTAGAATTTTTTTCCCACCCAGCATACAAAAAATTATGGGTTAAACACCGAAAAGAGGCAAATTTTCCCCTTGGTAAAAGATTATCATCTTCGGAGGAAGGCAACTGTGTGCATAGAAGTACAATACAGTACAGCGTTGTATTGCAAAGTACAGCATAACATACCCAGCTAAACAGTCACACGTGTTTTTGCACTTACCTAACACACCTAATAGATATTAATTTTATTTTGTAATGTTATGTAAAACCCCTCATAACAATAAATAAATGAATTCATCTAAACTCCTCACTAAGGCTTAGTGAATGCAATGCATAGCTTCAATCTTTACATCGGACTGGAATTTTGGTTGCCTTTTATAGAATGTTGGACTTAGCTAAAACCCTTTATAGAGAACAATCTATAGATTTATAAGTTATCAAGTGACCTTCAGACATGCATTTACAGGGAGGAATTTATTGCAGACAGATATCTACCTATAACCAGTTTGGAGTGTGAACGAGTTTGCTAAACCTCCCAAACCTGATCCGTAACTTTGTACACAGGTAAACTCAGACTGACTTGCGGTGCCATGATAATTACATACTCCAGGTTCTCTCCACCTTTACAAAAAGTTTTGTAAGCAACATGTCCTGACTTCTAAAGCTCTGATGTCCAAGTGATACTTCTGCTGTGTTTTGCAGTGTAATGATCATTTACCAAAGGGCCTAAAAAACTTAATATTTAGTTTGTTCGAACTGAATTGACCCCTTAGTTCCTAGCCACTACAATTTAGTGCTCATAATCTTCAATACGCCTTTCAGAATACATGATCCAGCTACATTCATAGTATCAGCTATGTGTTGAAAGCAGAATGTAGATGTTGGTGACTACTGGTGACACAACAAGTGGTGAAACAATCAAGATATTGTTCTCTTAACAATGACACCTGGATTCCATTTAGGTGTTCAATGCTGTAGCTAGTGATGGTTGATGGTTTACTGGCTGTTTGTTTACTGATGTAGAGGTCTCCTTGTTTGCAATGCAACCATATTTCACAGATCTGCAAGTGAGACCGTTCTACTGAAGTGTCCAGTTTTATGAAATTTGCAATTTTGGTGAACTTGCAAGGAGATCGTTCACATTGCTCTGCAAACAACCTACATTCCTTTAGTGAAATAGCCCCAATAATGTCAACCAAAACTGGGAAGTAGCCTACTTAAAGGGCCATTGCTGAGATCTCCAGGAAATTCCACTTGATTGCTCAAAATCTGATTTGGATACTGAAGCACAGAACTATAAAAAGTAAAGGACTTCTAAACGTTTTCTGATCATTAATAAAGCTAGAGAAAACGGTACAGCAGCTAGACTTTCATTTTAGGATGATGGTCAGCAATGACAGTGCCCAAAGTACTCTAATGAAAGTTTTACTTTAAGACTACAGAGAACCCACACCATGAACGTGTGCCACCAAAGTCCCACACTTTCCTCTAAGACCACCTACTGTATATGTGAGGATATTTATAAACAATGAATGCCTTGTGACAGTAGCCAATTAATCATCACATGTATGCCCAGTATCACCAGCAGTCAGCTCTAACTAAGCAACAGAATGCAAATTTGTTGCTGTGCGGTTGTTAGGAAATATCCCCTCTTGTCTCTATCAATGATCTATTTGTAGGTCTGTTTTTTGTATCATAAAAGTCAGACAGATTATTGGCTTAGCTTGTGTGGCATGGGTTAAAGAGACACAATGGTGAAACACTCCAGTCCCAGCTTACCCACAGACTTAAAATAGCAGGCA
This sequence comes from Pyxicephalus adspersus, assembly GCF_032062135.1. NCBI lineage: Eukaryota > Metazoa > Chordata > Amphibia > Anura > Pyxicephalidae > Pyxicephalus > Pyxicephalus adspersus. Next base: position 131,763,940 of record NC_092860.1, on the reverse strand, counting down.
CTAGAGAATTATCTGAAATACTACAAAACTTGTTCACCCTAGTCAATGCAGATAGCTACCATATGCTTCCTTTTTTGGTAATTGCTAAGCTTTTTTTAGCTCTGATTCACAGAGCTAATTTCTCGTTATCTTGTCCACCTTTTTGGCAGACTGAGTGTTACTGTTGGGGCTGATTCATCCCGTTTTATTTCAGACAAAAAGTTTTTTTTTTGTCGCATAAAAAAAGAAGAAAGAGAAAAAAAAGAACAAAAGAACATTTTGAAGCAAAAGGTCAGGTATAATGCAGTCCGTAACTACACAGTAGGGGTGTGAAATAGAATTTTGAGAACCTTTTCAATAATGTAAATACATTTTACTTTTAAATAATCATCTTTGATATTTAACACTTTGAAGCTGAACTAGTGTACAAGTCAATGGTCGGCACAGAAATGTTGTTTTTGGGGAGGGTAAAACACAAGACAAGGAAGGTTATATAACAGAGGGCAGAGAAAGGCAGGGATACAATTACAATAATCCTGTCCCCTTTACTTCACCTTTAAAGATCTTACAATGCCGCTCTGCGTTCCAGCTCCAAAATAGCAAGGAAGCTTAAACTGATGAGACTTTTCCCAACTGCCTAAAAGCATTCTGCATTTTCTGGGTCCAGCCATGTTACTCTTCTTAATACTAAGAATCTGATTTGCCTTTGGTTTGATTGTATAGAATCATCAAACAGCACATGCACAATTTTCATCATATGTCATAACAAGGATCTCTAAATGATCATCAGATTACTTTATGCATGTAATGTTTTTTTGAATATATCAGTATCTGCTCGGCATTTTATTAGCTGTGATTGCTACTTTTAAATATAGTGATCAGTGGCATAGACTTACACTACCGCTGCACTTGGCACTTTTAAGTGGAGATAGTGGCAGTAATGATGATTAGCAATATATCAATCGGGCGATGGGCACTTGAAGCTAATAATGTCATGGCTAACACACCATGATATCATCAAACTACACAAGCTATAACATAGGCCACCAATGACTTTTTCCCTTCCTCAATCCCTGTTTGAATGCCATAAAAAAGTGTCAGAAAAATGTCATTATTCCTTATACTATTTATACTTATACTATACTTATATTTTATATTATACCTTTACTATTTATACTATACTATACTTATATACTATATTATACGTATATTATACTTATATACTATAATATACTTATACTATTTATACTTATACTATATAATATACCTATACTATTTATACTGATACTATACTTATATACTATATTATACTTATACTATACTTATTTACTATAATATACTTATACTATTTATACTTATACTATAATATACTTATACTATTTATACTTATACAATACTTATATACTATATTATACTTATACTATTTATACTTATACAATTACTATACCAAAACAAGTGTTGGGAAACGACAACCTTCATAATCTCTCAGAACAGGATCCTTTAAGGCTGTCTTCATTCTCTTCTACAGGTCTAAAAGTTTATAAAGCATTTTATTTTCCAAAGCATGCATGCAATAATAAAAAGCAGACACAGATAAGTAGCTTTTAAATTTACACATTTATTGCTAATTTGTCTCTTTTCTTTGTCTGGTTTTCTCTCATCCAAAAGCCCATGTCTTTCTCATGGCCTGTCATTTAACTGATCATCTCCCAACCTTTTAAAATGTCTGCACGTTTGCTTGCTCGGGTCCTTGGAGAAATTCCATAGACAAACCTCATGCAACAGCCTTATCGATTTCAAAGCAACTGTACGAAAATAGCTTTGTGTTTTGCAACTGCTTTTAGACATCATGGCGGAGTCTGTGCCTAAAAACACCAAAGCATATGAACTTAAACCTAAAGGGGTCAGCAGTTCTAGACTCCGGGGGACCAGCTGTGATAAAAACTTAAGCAATGTTTGCTACTGAATAAATCAATGTATGTGTAAAGAAAACTGGAAATTCAATTCAGTGGATTCACAGAAGGGTAAAGCCACAACATTTAAAGGGATACAAGCATCAAAAAATATAGAATTCAAATAATATTTATTACTATTTTAACTTTTTTAAACCTTCATGAAAGGAGTCCAGCAAATGGTCAATGATCAGGGCTTTTGTTAAACCAGATAGTGTACTAATAAACCTGAACACCCTCCCAAAATGTGCAGGTAAATTGCATTGGAATTGCATCGCATTCTATGAAATTGTACTGTTCACATTGCAGCACTGAGTATCAGAAAATTGCTGCCAGCTAAATTTTCTTAAGCTATAGATTCTGGGTAATGAAAGGCTAGCAGAATGATTTTCATCATGTTAAAAATCACACTGGGGAAATGTCATGCTTCTCTTGAAGTTTTTTTAGTACACACACTTGAATTGTTGTAAATTTATTACTGGTGCACAACAGCTGCCTTCGAGTGCTTGGCGTATTCCACTTGCCTACTGAATACGTAAAGGAATTCAAAGAAATGCCATGAAGCTCTTGATGAAGGCAGAGTTTTCAGATGTGTGACGCATTATGGCCATAAACCATTTTATCGCGTAAGCGTCATCAGTAGTCCAATTACACAGCACGGCTACTTTTATATACATATATTGCATTTGAATGCAACCCATGTAGCCTGGGTTCTGCTAATTTGGCTATAAAACCCCCTGATGTATAACAGATTACTAATTCACCATGGTAATATAAATACATGCTAACACAATATCTTACATTATATACGCTGTATAATAATTCACAATGTAACATGGTACATGCAAGAACTGTACTGTGACAGCTGCCCATTAAAACAAAGTTTGGCTCTGTACACGAAAGGCTGCAGCATGGAACGGCCAAGCAGATACACATCTGTAAGTTTAATTAAGAACTACAGGGCCAGTGTGTTCTGATGACAGGTGCTGGCAGACCTGAGTGACTCCGAAGCTCATGAGACTTTAATGAATTGAGCACTAGAGAAGGCAACCTCTCCACCAAGGAAGCTAGCAGAACACAGAAGCGTGATGACAGATATCCAGAACAGAGCCAACTCAACTGACTGCTTCACTTATCAATAGTTAACACTTGAGACTCTACCCTGAAAATATAGAAATGTTCAGAATTAAAATTAATAATATTGAAAAAAAAATAAAAATACAATAAAATGTCAATTAAAAAAATAGACAAAAAAAATTACTAAAAATAATCTAGGGATTCATCTCTCTCCCTAATTGGAACTGGGTGGTGCAACCTGATTGCCTATACTGGAATGAAATATGCAATTTTTAGGGCAATCAGAGGTTACAAGGGTATTGACAGTTGCTGACTGTCTGAATACTCTCAATTATATTCTAATATTCAGAAAAGTGTAGTGTGTGAGGTCAGGAGGCAGATATCAATCTTATTTTACTCCCCTCTCCAACCCCTCATTTCAGCTATAATAACTGACCTAGGCAAAGAGAGAATTAACTTTATTTGGCTAACATTGACAAGTTCTCTTTGAAGTTTGACTCATTTAGATTTTCTCAAATGCCCTTGCCAAAGAGCCACTCTTGCTCATTCACTACTTTCCTCCAAAGCGCATCTGACTAAGCTGTACCACCACTTTAAGGTAAACATGGGCAATTACAACTGAGCATATGGTGAAACAATGCATACGTAGAGGTAACCTTCAGGGAAAACTGCAAATCAACACAATCAGTAGATCCACATAAACTGCTGATGCTTTTTTGCAAATCTCAACTTTTCGTGTTACCAACTGAAGCTTGGCCTCTTGTTCTGAGCCTTCCCATTGCTTCTTCGTGGTGATGGATGGCCTTGGTGGTGAATGATTAGGTTAAGGTGGTGGCAATAAGCAGGATGAAGCCTGACTACAAGAAAATTTGAGGTTTGCATATAACATCATCTGTATCCATTTCTTGATGTTTTAACCTACTATTCTTGAATGTATTTTATCCCCTTATATCCTGTTCTGGCTTTTCAGGTTTGTAAGGGGTTTAGTATCAAACTCAAATATGAAAATGTTGCAATTTATGTGACCACAGAAGACACTTGTCTAAATGTTAGTTGTTTCCAGTTTATATCTTGCATTCATCCTGTGCCTATTGTAGCTAATGTCCTCATCTTCTTCACACCCCCCAATCCAAGGTTTACAATTGCACATACATGTATGACCACATCATTCTACTTCCAGATTGCATAAGGTTAAGTTAAACTTTACAGACTTTCTACCAAGTTATACAGCTTCCTGCGGTAAATTTCAAGTTTCATTGAAAGTGGCCATATTTTATCAGACCCGACTGGTGATTAACTTACAGAGTTAGCCCTACAAGTTTTAAATATGTGTTAATATATTATACTACATGGCAATAATAAAGTGATTTTTCAATATAAGTTACACATGTTTTTGCCTGTGCTTAAACAAAGTCCTGTTTTACAATAACAATTTAGCAGGAGTCAAAATGAAACTGGATTGTTGACAATTTAAAATTTTATGCTCGTTGAGCTGATCTGTGCTCTGCCTTCAATGACAGCATTATGACGGCTTACCATTATGACTATAAAGCAGCATATATTTAGGCAAAATAGCTTCAGCGGCGGTAATTTACGGCCTTCTCGGCCGCTCTGCCTGTGAAGTCCAAATGCCACGTTTAAGGAACAAGCGCCTTTACTAAAACAGATGTGCTCTGGGACTGTGACCGGAATGGATTTACAGTGACCTATATGAGAGTCAGCTATTAGGTTTTTCAAATACTCCTACCAGTTATCTCCAAATGTCTGCCTGGCAGCTGACTCCAGTTTGTATTTAGAGGTGTGACAGCACAGGGTACATTATGTACTGAGAAGGACTGGCATTTGTTTCAGAGAAATCCATTTTTGTTTAGACACTTGTTTTTTTTAAGCGGAGCCATAGGTAAAAAAATATTTTTAAAACAAGCAAAATGTTACACGAGAGCTTTTGCTCAGTGTTACGTAAAATGCAGAAAGGACTTTAAACCTTGTCCCCTAGTAGGTAGAATGTTGGCAGGCTTCGTGGAATGTCTGTGTGATTGCGAAGAACATCATTTGCAGAGTCTTGATCATGTGACGGCCACTGGCACGGAGCCACGCAAGCCATCATCCAATATGAGCTGTCAAAGTAATTGTCTTATTCTTTCTCATACTAATATGTACATTTTTGTCCGCCTAATCTTTCAGCGCTCACTCGATCAAGGACATACGGAAAGGTTGCAGTCAATGTCAGAAGTTATTGGGATAAGACAATTAGCAAGAGAAGGAGCCATTTAAAGATTGCAGAGCTCGGACGAAGGGAAAGGACGGGAACACAACGCTGCCATTCTCTGTGAGGCTGGAGCGAGTGGTTTTATCTGATATCTCGAGCTCGATGTTATTACATTGTGCATGTTGCTGATACGCAATAAGTGTGGCATGTGTCAGTGGGGAAAAAAAAGAAAATCTTAAAGGGCCACAGAACAGAAATAGCTTTCCCAAATATGGAGCTGCCATTGTTCTTATTCCTAAAATACAATTTACCTGGCTGTTGTGCGGACCCTGATGTCTATATGTTCACTAGAGATTTAGATAAGCAGAAAATCTAGAGATCTATCTGCAAATCCAAAATCTACACATGCATTCTTGTTATAGGTCAGTAAATCAAAGTATTCAAGCAAGAGGGTCAGAAAGACAACCAAGAACCTTGCATTTTTAAAGCATCAGCCTCCATGTTTCTTTAATGATTGGTTTTCTTTATGCCTCATTTGAGCCCACTCACACCAGTGTATTCCTATACATCTTCACACTTCAGGACGTACATCCGAATTGCAGCCTTTTGTTTCTAATAAAGCTGTACAATCAGAAACATGGTTGTTACTGTGACTTCAGAAGTGCACTTTTGGAGTGCTTTCTATTGATAAACTTCCAATACCTCAAAATCTCAAATGGATCTCCAAACTGGTATTATACCTTGTAAAAGTCTCTGTGATAGCAGACTAAAGAGTCCTCCAACTATAGGGCTGTTAGCAGAAAACTGAAGAACTCTGGATGACCAATAATCCTGCTTAAACAGAGAGCGGTCAGCAGTGACCAATCACAAACACACCAAGGAGCCATACCACACCATAATTCAGCTAAAACTCTACATGCCTCCTGTATTTAGGCCATAAATTAATGATAAAAAGGAATGTATGGGAATTATGAAAATTCTGTGTGGTTGAGATCTTTCCAGGTAGTACCACAGAGTAATCATATTATACCATACCAGTAAATTCCAAGGACTTGGATTGTGATTCTATGCTGCAAGTAATTCTGTGCTTCACTATCATACGGACCTCGAAAGACACACATACGTACAATCCATCCAGTCACCTGTTCCTTTATTTAGCAAAGATCAGGATTAATGTAAAGGTTTCACCTTGCCTTGTTTGCCCTTGTTTGTCACCAGCAAACAAAGTGATATCTGATTTTCCTAGAAAAAAAAACTAACAAAATACAAAAAATGCCCAAAACAAAACATGTTTTCAGTTATATTATAAGTCACGCTTGTATTTTTGATTCTGGTACCACTAGGATGATAAAAACAAAAATTGCAGAGCAAATAAGTTCAGAGTGTTCTTCTTTTTAGCCTTAGTTCAGGTGTTTCTCAACTCTCTACTCGTCACAAAAATGTGATCAGCTATGGAATGGTCAATGACACCTCCCCGTGACTGAATCAGAGTCAGAGTTACGGGGTAATGAAGTTCAAACGTACGACATATGACCTTACTTTATCTATTCAGGGATTCCATGTGAGGACCAGCTCACAGGTTACCACCAGGTGTATTGCTCAACCAATATTACGTTGCTTTTACTTTTGGATAATGCAACTTGTGCAGACATCAGAGGAGTTCATTTTTTTTTAATCTTTTGAATGTGCTGCTTGTAATTAGAATCCTTTTTTGCATTATTAGAAGCTTCCCCTATTCTTCCATTTCCATTTTTCCTGTTTGCACCACAGCAACCAAGTGCAGCTTGTAATCAGTGTAGTTGCAGATCAGGAATTCTGACTTTGCAGCATGCTTGTTCCAGGTCAGTGACTCGCAAGCTACTGAACTCCAGTGTTTAAATGCAGGTCAGAATAGCAGTGAAGGTTTCCTTTAAATACCCATATAAGTGTAAACCTGCAGAAATTTTAAATAATGCAAATATATAAGAAAACCCTTAAACATGAGAAAGAGAATTCATTCATGTTTATTGTACTACGGTAGGAGTGTAGGAGTGTAAATCTTGGCTAAAACTATTTGCAAAAAGAATTTTAACCCTATAAAATGGAGTCTAAATATTCAAAGTTCACCAGACTAAGTGCTCGGGGAGTCAAGGCGGAACCAAAGGCTAGTTGGCTGAAAACAAAAATGATTTTATGCTAGACATTGGCTGCAACTGGCAGCTGTTATAGCCAATGTCTAGCTGTCAGCTGGAGCACATTCTGAAAGCATTCTAATGCTTTTAGTACAGATGCTGTTGCATTGAATTATTGGTGTGCTGACCATTTTCTTTACTTTGTGCATTACAGTAGCATTGTGGACAAGGCAATGTCTGTATTGGTTGATGAGGTATGTGTGCAGGATTGACTTGTTCTCTTATTAATTCTAATTCCAAGAAGAAGAAGCACTGAAGCTAGGCAATGTTAGATAGGAGTACTGGTGGCTCTAGGACACCTGGCACTCTGATATCAATCTTTGCTTTTCCTTGCTCCGTAAAGTAAACCCATCACTTCTTCTCATAAAGAGATTGGTTCGCAGAGTCACCTCAAGTGTTGGGTGAAGTCATTAGGATTGTGTAAGCTTTAACACACATCCATGCTTAACTTTCATCAGTGAAGCCAGCAAGCATGCAAAGGGTTTCTCCAAGGCATTGCCTATCAAATGTTTTAAATCCTGGACCAGATCCATTCCAGGTTTGCTGAAATACCCAGCTTCACTGATGAAAGTGTATCCTCTCCAGCCTTGGAGAGCTTTAATAAATCAGGCCCATAGACATCAATATAACTATCAAGAGAACCTGTTTCTTTTCCGTGAACCCTTACTAGAATAAAACACACAAAAGAAGATTATGGAGTGCATTTTATTTCCCCTGCTTATTTTTTTTTAAGAACCATAGACTTCATATTTAATCTTGATGAGAGCGGTTTAACAGCTATTCAAACCCCATTTTACAGCCAACTTCAATTCTTTTTATTCTTCTTTTATTATTCTTGTAAACTTTGACAACTTGAGTCAGCATTAGTTTTGTTTGTTATTTATTGCTGAACAAATTACAATGCCATGCATCTCCTAAACCTGCCCTATAAAATCTAATAATCTCATAAAGGTAAGACTTTGAGACCTTGGTGGGTTTTATCCGTTCCCTTTTATAGAGCTAAAAGGGGATGGCAATATGCTGCATAAATGGTACAAGCAATCACATTGTGATTCCCAAGCTCTTTGCATTCCCTTTGTAACAAAGGAACAGAGCATGATCTGAAATAGCTTCTGGCAATGGGAAGTGTCATTACTAGACGAGGGGTAGCGCTGCACAATGTCCTAGGTAAATCTGTGAAAGCCGAAACACAGAAAACATTCCACACTTATCTGAATTTAAATTGATTTGCTATCTGTGTGATAAAAGCAGCACATTCTGCCTCATATTTAGGGTCTGCTGGTTTTTGATGAAGCTCTATAGCAGAGGTGGGCAATCAGTGAAACAACTGCTATTTCTGGGACTGCGAGTCCTGAAAGCACCATAGCGATTCTTCCATCTCATGCCCGAGTATAAAAATGACAATTTACAGGCCCGCCAGTCAGGGATCCCAGGATTTGCACTTGAAAATGCTGTAAAAGGAATTAAAGGTTAAGTAAGTGGACTTTCTCTGACGTTAACACTAGTTTGTGTCTTTGTTCCTCTTTGTTCCTAAAAAAGCAATACTCATGGTATAGTACACTTTGTTCTGGACTCCCCCATTTATTTGTTTGTTCAACATAATATGCAATTCAATAATGTTGCTATCAATTCATAATTTGTATTTCCCAGACCAGCTGGATGAGACTATTTGGTAAGAGTATCTCATCACTGGAATCCCTTAGAGATATAAACAGCGTGAGAGTTAACTTGGCAGGAATCCTGCAAGACTTAAAGAGAAAGAGTCCGTGTAAAGCTGCCCCCTCCTCATCCATTACCTTAGACGCCACTGAAACACCCAGTGTAGAAAACTAGAGAATTCTCTGATGTTATCCTCTTTCTTATGTGACCATTTTCGGACTTAGCTATGCTCCAATGTGGTGGGGAGCACCGGATAGGTAAGTATAAAGTGGTTACAGAGTATCCCACCACAATAAATTTGCCCACCACAATAAATTTGCAGTTTGGTGAAGCTAGGGCCCCACAAACTGTCAGCACACCCCCTTCTGATTTAAACCCAGCTTTCATAATCTAACTGCAACCCGAGATAACTTACTGTGCTCCATAATCAAACCTGCACACATGAAAATGATTTGCACCAGTAGTTCTGTTAAGCACAAAGTAGCTTTAATTTGCCTGTGTTTGCCTATATTCCCCGACATCCAAGCAGTTCCTGTCCTGTTTATTTAACATAGCTACAGATACGATATTACATTGTGCATATCATGTCAGCTCTTATAACGTTTAAGATAGGCTTTAGTGTTTTATAATGCTATCGTACACATTAAACACAGTATTGTTAAGTGACCGCTCAGATAACCTCTCTTTATTGGCCGACAATTGAAAGGATATGTCTAGCATTAGCCTAACAAGGAACGACAATCTACAATCTAATCCAAGCAAACTTAAAGTTGATTTAGGGAGTAACACGAGTTTTAACAGTCTTTTAAAGTGCCCCGGTGAAAAGCCCTTGTTGGACTACCAATATGTAAACAGGCTAATCTGACAGGTTCTTTGACGCCAAAAAGGTGACAAAATTGAACCTCGGTTTGAATGCACATGGCAGAGCAAACAAAACTCTAGATAAACATCCAGTCCAAGTAGGATAGCCATATATGGTTCACTACGCAAGTTGTAGAGTCAGACAATGTCCTTTAGCACCCAAGGCGAAAGGACCAAAATGTGCCCCCCACCCCATGAGCTATGACTTACGTCAATGCCATAGGTTGTAGATCTGCTATGCACCCCCTTCTACGAAAAGCATCCAAGGTTACCACTTCCTCTTGTTTCGATCCTGCTTAAAACCTCTATTAGAGAGATATGAAAAGAGAAATGTGCTCTGGTTTCTACCTTTTCACTTACTAGTTCACCTACATTCTAAACTATGCCTGCCCAAATACATAACGCATACATGTGCAGTCAGATATCATTACCTTTTCATAATCACAAACAGTTTCTGACTAACTGGGAAATTTTTGAGCACAATAAGTATACTAGGCCGGATTTATTAAAGCTCTCCAAGACGGGTACAGAAAAACTATCATGGAGAACCAGGGTGAAATGTTTAATTCCTAGACCAGAGCTCTTTTAGGTTGGCTGTGTCACACAGGTTCCACCACCATAGTCTATCTTATGTAGACTTGGAGAACTTTAATAAATCAGGCCCGATAAGTGCGGGAAGTGTTCATGATAGCACCCTTACATGGGTCCAGTTTGCATGCTAAAATCTGTTGGTTTTGTTACAATTGTTTTATTCTAGTGACTCATGACATGGAATCAACATGACGGACTAAGAGTTTGCATCTCTACAATGCAAGTTAGCAATGGTATTCCCTTGACTTTCTTTAAATGGACAACCAAGATTACCTTGTAATGGTTATCACTTTTAACATATCACTTTCAGTTGCAGTGTTTTGATCAATCTAACAGATTATAAACTGTTATGTGTATGATCAGCATTTTCATTTTCACTGGAATTTCTTAATCACTAGTACAAGAATGTAAAGTTAAGTGAACTTTTACACTTTTGGCAGTTCAATATTGTGCTATTTTTATACTTCTATACATAAATACTTAAAGGGAGATTATTGTAGAGTAAAATGACACAGTCCCATTGCAGAACACCCCCACCACAAAATATGTAATGCTTCTGGGCATGGAGGAGCATGACTTGATGATAAAGTGCTCAGACATGAGCACATAATTGCCAGGTGAACGTTGTCACACAATGGTGGTAGTGACATCCCTTATGTAAGCTCAGACATTGTCTGACATGGTGCTGTGTTGGAACAGCAACTGGTGAAGGATTGATGAATATGCCCATGCATATTTAAAATGTCTAAATAACGTTAAAGTCAAAGAATCATCCAATCATTTGACATATTAAAAAAGAAAAGTCAGCAATGGCTGTGCATTGCTTTCACTATAGGTTTCCTTTAGCCAAACAAAAAAAAAATATTTCAAGATTCCTAAAGCAGTTGGTTACATAACGTTGTTAGTGCTACACAGAACAGATTAGGAATTGAAGGGCACCAGCCAATTATAAATTCATCCACAATGACTTTTCCCCCCTTAAATTATGTCTCCTTGAACTCCCAGCCCCAGGCAATAACTCTGTCATCAAATTAAAAATGGAGAAAACGAGTCATTGGAGTAAATTCTATGGAGGTTCAATTCCACTAAGAACCTATTAACCGCAGTCACAAGACTGGCAAAGACAACACTGCTACTCGTTTAGAAGTGAGGCCAAGTCATTTTACGCAAGATCTGGTCATTCATTAAACAGTCCTACAATGAATAACTCACCATAGTAGTGAAGCTTGCGGCAATGCGGAATACCTGTAATCTACATCTGTAATGTAAACTGACCTGATAAAAAAAAGTTACGGGAGAAAAAGAAAAATCCTATCAGTGCCACGGCTCTGAAGAATATGACGTCCGTGGTAAAGTCATTCATCTTTGTAAATCTCTACATTGCCAAGAATGACAAACTCTGGCTTTTTGAAACTGATTCATTCTCTTTTCTCATTCAGAGGACCGGGGATGAAGCAGCTGCAATCATACTGGGCCATTTCAATCATCAGTAAAACAATTTGTCTGCCCCCCCTTTCTACCCTTGCTAATATGCGTTATGCATTTCATGAGCTAGGCATTACTGTTCAGTTATGTAAATGTGTTACGCCTGAGACGCAGTTTCTGTGGAACGCTCAGTGTCTCCCTGGCTCAGCTAGGGATGTAAAGCAGCGGATTTAGATTGCATTCCTAAGTGAGAAGACTTGTGAGTAATGTTGACTCAGCACCGTGTGGAGAGACTGATTACCGGGTGACACCTGCTGGTTGACAAAATAACAATGCTACAGGCGCTTTTTGGGAAGGCCAACTCCTGCCTTGGCCACGAGATGTTTTTAACCCTCGCAAATGCTGCCAATAAGTGTATTGCATTCCAAATGTGATGAGAAAACTGTGCACAATCTCCAGATTTATCAACATGGGAATGTGTATTATATTGCAATGATGATAATAAAAGAATAGAATGATAACAAATAAAAATGATAACACCAGCTAATCTTTAAAGGCATAATATCATCAGCAAATGGTCATCAAAGTATATTCGGACAGATATATATGTCTGCCTTCACTGTGCAAGCGTGAATGTAAGAAACCCCAGTGTTAATTTTATAGGAGGGGAACAGCAATGTTGCACCTTCTTCTTTTCCAAAGGGTTTTCTCCAGGTCTAACAATAAATGTCCTTATATTACTTGCAGACTTGTCACAAAAGTGCAATTTGCACCATTCTCTTATGCAATAGATCATTCTACAGAGAGTTCAACACTGGGGACATGTGAATGTCTGTGCAGGAGGAAGGGGAAGCATGCCAGGAAATCTAGCCCTACTGTCCTGCACAAGAACATTTGGACAGAAAATATCTGCTGGGATGGAGAAAGAACATACAAAAGATAAAAGTTTGGGCCAACATTAAAAATTTTTTTGGACCCATTGACAAAAATTGTGTATGATGTGATGTCACACCGATTGCATGGAATCATGACATCACGAGGAGCATACACATTCCATGCTAAAAAGATTTAAAAGTCATAAATTTTTTCTAATAATGTCAGATATATACTACATTATGTTTATATTCCAATTGGGGTAACCTATAGCAAGCAACCAGGTGATTGCAGTTATATTAGTTACATGATAACTACTAGCATGTGATGGGTTACTACACTTCTAACTGATGAATTGTGTATTAAAATATATCTATATTGGCCACTTCAGACCTACCTTACCAAACTGCCAGGGTGGTATATGGGATACCCCTGATGTTATCACCCAACTATCAACCATACTAACCATATCTGTTCATGAACTCACTGTCAACTTTAACTTTGTTCCCAGTACAATTCAAACATTTATTGTCCAGCCATCAATGGGATTTGACTAAGACTGTGCATGGGCAAATACTTTAAAAAAACAAGTGTCCCATTAATAATGCCAAGTCAGATCGAGAAGACCAATCAGACCGTGCCAGTTTGAGCTGGCAAGAAGCATGCACCTTCTTCCCACAGCTTTCAAAGTCCCTCAGTCACACAAACTTATCTGTGGCAATAAGGAATTACGTACAAACTTACACAAAAGCCTAAGTCAAACGTGCGGTGATGCAAAAGTACTTAAAAGCCTTTGCCAGTTCTTCCTAAGCTTCCTAAAGCAAGACCGTAACAAAGCTAGCCTTTGTGTGTTGCCAAACTGTGTGTCCTTGCATAGGAGCAGGGACACCGGCTTCTGCACAGACAATATACCTGTTGTCATACCTGAACATCCCAGTCTTGTGACTTTATTACTTTTTTTAAAAAAAGAAACCTATAAAGCAGTCAGCCAAGGCAACCAAGTTCACTCCCACAAAAATGTATTTAATTCCCCAGTCGGTGGTAACAACCGGCCTCCCACCGGCTGCAGCCGGTGTCACATAAACTAGAAAGACGAGGGCCCTGCCTGTGACATGTGGCAATGTGAGCATGTGACTGAACATAATGACAGTGGAAAGATGAATGAACTGTGTGCGTACAGGAAAATAATTGGGATTTTAAAAGGCAAGGTCACTTTTCTTCTAAAGTAAAAGATCGCTCGGAAAGAGTTCCACAGCTTTTACAAGAATGTGAAGCATTTAAGAAGAATGATACGGTATATTTCCATTCACGTTCAGCTTTCGCAGTACTTGGATTCGTGATGCATATTTAGCACTTGGAATAGTTTATGGGTATATTTAATTTATCCAGAATGTAATTTACAGCCCAATTATTTAAAGAGAACCTGTCAGGATTTAAATAGTGACACTGCCTCTGCTAATTTGTAGCTCTAGGACTAGTTGGAGATTTACTGATCTGGAACGTGTATGTGCATATTAAATGACCCGACATGTTAATGGCTGCTGGGGTCTGGGTCAGTGATTTGTAATATAGCAAGGCAATGAAATGAGTCATGTGACTGGAGGTCTAGGCATTTGGCCATGTGATCTCTGCTTAAAACAAGGGTCAGGCATCAGAGCCCCTTCTCTTTAACTGAAATCAAGTGATCAAATATCTGGAAATTTGGTCATGGGACATTAATGTCAAAAGTACACTAGTATCGGCTGTGAGGGAAGCTATTTTGGAGCCTCTATGTTCGTAAGTTGGCATGATGGTGGAGTCATGGGGGTTCATTATACTTGACTTTGTGATTTAAACACACAAAACTACAACCATGGTTTTTTACCAGTGCAAAAAAAGTCAAATGTCTAAAAAACAATATTCCAAAGCATTTATTTTGAACGAAGTTGGACAATTAGTTCCTGCTGGATTTTTTTGGTTTATTCACATTATTTATTGCCTTTTTGAGTAAACCTGCAAGTTGTATGCCATCTCCGAACTGAACAACTATGCAGCAAAACCTTCCCCATGAGCAAAAGTGACACGTGCATCATATGATGGCCACCTTGTCTAAACTGAGCAATGCGTCTATACTGAGTACAAATGAAACTCCTGACTGCACGGCACAACCAAAGAGTTAAAAATAAAGATGCCCTGTCCACTTCAATTACGGCTTTTCCATCAACTAACTGCTGTAACATAATAGGGCACGTGGCTAGGCCTTTCTCCTCGTTGTGTTCTTGGGTTTTTTTTCATGCCAGGGTAGTGTTACACTGACAAAGGAAGCACTGATGAAGTTCAAGGGCAACAATTGATGCAGCTGTCTTGTAAGGCATTTCACTTTAGACATGAACGTATTCCTTATTTGTCACTGTCTCTGAAAAGGATCTTCTTCCTCTCATCTTGGGAAATGGAAACGTATATCAATATTACTGATTTTTGGCAAGTGTCGGTATCTGTATAGGATTGACTAAAAGAAAGTGGCTCACAATGGAGCAGATTTTTGGAGTAATGCCAAAAAACTGCATAAGGAACCAATCAGTAATCTTGGATTTTTTTGGACCCTGGAGAGTTTTTATAATTTATTTTTCAAAAACCTGGTTGGTTGCACTAGGCAACAGATTTTGCTTGGTGCTGTTCCCAAAATTTAAACTTCAAAGTAACAATACATTATAGGATAGGCTTCTTAAGTATGTCTATCTTCTAACAACTGGGGCAATACCCTAAACTGTCTCTACTCCCTGTGGTTCGATGTGTTCTCACCCATAGTACCACATTTATTGCAACCACTATTCTCAAAACTTTCATTTTATTGGGAAGGGGAGCATGGCAGTAGAAGCAACCATTATTTTTGTCCTACAGCCCCCAGTAAAACTGGTACATTGATATTCTAGGGCAGATTCAAATCTGGGGCTGGTGGCTGTAGGCGTTAATACTGAAGCTTTAAAATACAAAGCTCTTTAATTATCAAACTTTAGTAAATTGCTATAGCAATCCATAAAGTTCCGAAATGTCAGTTTTCAGGTGCAGGCTTGCATGTGATTGGTTCTTTTGAGCTAACTGAGACAAAAGTAACTGCACAATGTCTCTGCCTCTGTTGTATATGGAAGGCACAGATTACGTGCCACTTAAATTTAAGCACTACAAATAGTTTACAAGCTTTGTTCTGTAATACTAGGGGAAAAATGAAACAACTTCTTGTCCCACTTCACTAAAGTTTCAAATCAAGCCTTCGCCAATGATTCTGCTCCATCCAAATATGCTGCATATTTTTTAAATCCTACATTTCATTTCCTCAGAATTATAAGGACTGCCCAAGGAAAAAAGACCAGCCAGAGGGTACAGTCGCAGCCTTAATAACCTTCATGCTTGTGGACAACGGAGTTCCTTTATTTTGTATCTCCAGAGATGCATCTGAAGTACTTCCCAAATGACTAGTGAGATATCAGAACCATTTAGCAAATTATGAACACAGAAAAACTACCAGGAGCCCCACAGGAAGGTCACGCAGCGGATGCCAAGGTGACAAATGCTTGTCTGGTCTAGCAACACCTGGATTTATCTAAATTTCCCAACACTCTCTGTGCAAGCATCATCCAAGAATACAATATGTAAAGTATGTGAATCAATCCTTGGCTTCCACTGTTAAAACAAAAAAAAATGTTTGGTGTGCATCCAATTGTGTCATTTTTTTTATCCTGATAAACAAGCTTGTAAACTACATGAAGTCTGTAAGTTTAGGTTAATATCATACCTCAAAAATGTTTGATGACTCATTGCTATATTGATTGGAAATGTTTTCTGATTGGTCACTGTACCACTTTAATCCACCCAAAAAGCTGTCTGCATCCAAATCGTTCACATCAAGTTCAGAAAGATCCAGCTCCGGAAGATCAGGGCAAAGGGGTTGGTCTTCACCAACCAGAGCAGCACACTGCAAGAGACAAAATGGAGAACGTTAGGTCAACATCTTCGTAAGTACCACTGGTGTTAACATTGGACAAATATTCAGCTTGAGTAACATGTGATTAACTATTTTCTGCTTTGTGACTATCAAGGTTACACTACACTTACACACTTTGGAAACTTTCCAGATTAAGTAATCATTCAACCATACATGTGCCTATCAAAATGTCTCCCCAGGATAAGGCTGGCTGCCAAATTCCAAAAAGGCAGAGGTCAGAAAGAACGTTGCTGCCATCACGCTTTAATTTTTTATAAAGATACTGCTGACCAATTAAATATCTTCATAGAAAGCCATTTCTTGGAAGTACATGACAGCATTAGGTAATGATGTAATTTATTCATTTTTGTTTCAACACACTTGACAATGAGACCATAAAAAACATAATGAATGATTTATAAAAGCCATAAGGGAGGAAAATGGGAGGTGTTGTCTCTGGAAGCCAATCAGATTTTTGGCTTTTGTTTCCCTTCCTAAACCCGAAAAGTGACAATTGAAAGCTATTGACCAGCATGTCATCCACTTTTTATCAGCTTTTATGATTCTCTCATGTGTATTAAAGAAGAACGTCAGTCTTTATAAAACATTTCAAAATGAGTAAC
The DNA here is from genome assembly GCF_032062135.1 of Pyxicephalus adspersus. Classification (NCBI taxonomy): domain Eukaryota; kingdom Metazoa; phylum Chordata; class Amphibia; order Anura; family Pyxicephalidae; genus Pyxicephalus; species Pyxicephalus adspersus. The sequence continues at coordinate 131,746,559 of NC_092860.1, read as the reverse complement.
AGTTATGGTTTAGTTTAGAAGGTGGAAATGCTGCGTGCATGGCCCCCGAACCTTAACAATAATATCTCTTTATCAAAGTAGCACAAAAAACACTCCCCTGACATCGGCCTTTTTGGTGAGCCAGTGTCCAATGCACTGCCATAGCCCCCATTCCATATAATGGGCTGCCTTTCTACGTGCTCCCAGCATAGTAACTTTTCAGATTTTATGGATTGTCTATGGATCAAGAACCGCCTGTAATGCCCATCGGTTTAAAAACCCAGCTAAACATTTTCCTCTAGTCTCAGACAGTTTCATAAATATGGCCCAATGAGCTTCATTCATCAAAGTGCCGGAAAAAAAAAGACCAGTGTATTATCCATAACAGCCAATTAGTTTCCCCATTTCATTTTATTTAGCGCATGAAAGAATCTAATTCACACCAAGCACTGTTTGTGAAAAAAAGAAATAAAGCTCTATCATATCACACTGCAATGGTCAGAATATACAATGTAAAGAATGCTTTACAAATGTCACTGGCCTGCAAGAAACCATTCATTTTGTTACGTTTTATCTCTTGTAACAGCAAAACAGCCAGGCCACTGATTAGTCAAAAATACCCCCGAATACGTGTCTAGTGTAGAAACTCCTGGGCACTTCTATGGGCTGCTGTTAATTTATATCTGACCTTTCAGCGGGTGCCAAGCTTCACGCAGCAAACTGTCCTTTCCTGTCACATTCACATTCCTGCCATTTGCTCGTACATCTGTAACAGGTGCTTATCAATTCGTGCACCATCATCCGCTTCCTCTCACCATAAGGCCTACAAGTCAAAAATACCTCCCAAAAATGCCAATATGGTCATAAAGGGGCTCATTGTTTAGCCATAGACACCAGTTGTGTCAGCACGTGTAAGCTTACATTTCAGACTACAGTGCAGGTGTTATGAGCTTCGGAACTACAAGACCCAACAATCTATGTACCATTCATGCCATAAATCAGTGTTTCTCAACCTTTTAACATAGGGGAACCCTTAAAATAACTTTCAGGTCTTAATGAACCCCTTCTATAATTACTATATTCACAGCTCACAGTATATTAGTGTAGTAGTCAATGGGAAGAATGGATGTTACATTGGTGGTCATTGGGCAGAATGTTACCCTTACGTATCATTGTGACCTGAGAAGCACAAATTGCTCAGGGAACCCCCACCAACCTCTGGAGGAACCCTGGTAGAGAAACAATCCTCAAAGAAATTCAGTTCTTCCCATTATGGTCCATAAAACATACAGAAAAATTCTTTACATTTATCAACCAACTACAAAGCCTTATTCTTTAAAAAATAAACTAAACCGAGATCGCACTGGTTGCTATAAGATCCTTGAAACTCTTTGCTCTGTCTTACTGGCAAGACACTGAAAGCTGCTAATGCAAAACCCATTGTTGACAATCAATAGCTGTCAGGTCCCTCAAATTGTCCTGCCATTGGGACACCCACATCCTATCCAAGAGGTCAAATTGAACTTTCAACTTTTTTTTTTTCATCAATCTAAGGTCTTTAACACAGCAGTTACAAAAAAAAGTACAGCCAACGGGGGTAAACTTGTTGCAATGTGTCTTGTTAAAACGCCTCTATCAATCTTTACAATCTCCCTGAACATTATCCTCATTAAAATGTGTAACATCTGGGACTAGAGCTACGTGGGCCTTTATTAATATCAGCATCGGTCTGTCCTGATCTGGGAGCAGACAGATTGCATTTCCCAGCAAGTGGGCTTTTTTTTTTTTCCTTTTAATCAGCTTTTTTTTTCAGTTTACCAAGCTTCACAAATTAGCTTCATGCAAAGAAGGAGACATACACAAGCAGCCAAATCCTGCTGTAGCAAAGAGTTAATCCATTTCTATAAACAATGCAAAGTGGTAGCAGATTCCAGCCACAACCATGGTGATCATGAGATCAATAACTGTTGATATGTTATTTGCCATCGCCGGTTTACAAAAATAAATCTCCCGTTATTTCCATGCTAGCTGCTCCTCAATCAGCTCCTAGGCAGCATCAGGAATAATGCATGATGGAAAAATGAGGAAACGGCAGCTGAGACCCACAGCTATCAGCTCGACGACAAGCCACAGCACTCCGGCTACTCGCAAACAATTAGGACTTTGCGGAACGCAAACCTGCCCGATGGATGCGCCGTATCTATCTCCGTGTCGTTTCTCTTATCTCTCAAGAAAACGCAACCCCTGGCGCGACCAATTAAATAAAAACTGATAAAAGTGCTTTTTTTTTCATTTTTTATTTTTCTGGACGCTAGCCAACTGTGGAATATGATTTTAGCTCAATTCAAGAAGCCTGACACAAGGATAGGAATCGTTATTTTCCAAATCGTTTCCAAATCTCATTGGACTCAGCTGAAAATTACTGTCACTTTTGTTGAAAATAAGGATCTTTCTGGGGTTCTAGCCAGGTAGGTGTGTGTGTGTCATCTAATTGTCAATATTGTTGTATAAAATGAACACACACAAAAAGAGATGTTTACAAACATACATATTTATATATAAATGTTAATATATACACAAAACACATCTCTGTTTCTCAGTCTTCCTTCTCTCTCTCTCTATACACAGACCAGCATATACTCATCTCATTTTTTATGCATGCATATAGTTCTTTTTTTTTAAAGTTTATTTCAATTTAAAGTTTTTTTTTCTATTAGATGTATCACTTGTATCCTGCTTCCTAATAGCCATTCAATTGGTAGCTAGCAAACAAGCAGCATTGGTTGTATATACATCATACTCCAGGGACCAGTACAGGACTGCTTGCTGTTATTTCCCCTCTTTCATGAATTGTAGGCAGCAGAAGCTGTTGATTTGATGTATGGCCACCTATTTTTACCCATGCAGTAGCAGCATCCCATTGCACAGTCCTAGGATCCTAGCATTGTATTATTATAGAGAGATGAAGAAGAAGTATTAAAGAGGGGGTGGTTGCTGGATGACACACAGCTTTGCTCTGGCCAGGTAGCCCCTGATATATTAACAGCATCAAAAATCACCATCCACCTCCTTATCCTACTATCCCTATAGAGTAACAAAGTATCATTCTATGGTTTGCAATATTCTCTAAAGTATCATTTATACATCTCCTCCATACATTTCTCTCCAATGCAAGCATCAGGCACCCTGCAAGTATGCAAGCAGCAATAACACAGATGATCTGAAGTTAATTGTTATATAAATAGCAATGGCTTGCTTCCAAGCAGGCCACTGGAAAGACTTCAGACACTGATTCCTATCAATATCTTGGAGCATACATACTGCATGTGACTGGAGAGGAGAGCAGAGCCAAAGGCACATGCAAATAGTTTCCAACTGCAAGAGACACCGATGACAGCAGCTAATCTCTGACTCCAGCATCACACAAGTAAAAAGCCTTAAAATAGCAATAGTGCTCAGCAAAAAAAAAAAAAAAAGTGCCTTGACTATAATAAAAATCAATCAATAAATAACAATATTAATATACAAGACACAAATGCATGCAAGAATAAAAAGAAGGTATAAAGAATTGCAATGCTTACCTCTATGTCACTCCATACAGAGTCCTGGTTGCACATGTCCCACGCCATTCAGTCCCTGAATGACGGCAGTAAACGTTTTGGAAGTACAATCCACAGGCACACACACAAGGCTTGCACTCATGCAGGCAACTCGCCCCTTACTGAGGCTGAACTGAAGGCACCTGTCTTACTACAGTTCCCAGTCACATGACCAAGCTATTAAAGTAGGCTGGTCTGTCACTTCTCCCAGCCCTGCCGCCGCCACTGCCGCTACCGCTACTGCTGCTGGAAGCTGTGTGACGTCACAGCGAGGCAGACCCAGCTCCTGTCACACCGATCTGCCAGCATTAACCCCTTCCTAGCCCCGCTGTCACTGCCGCATTGCTAGGTGGGCACATGGGGGGTAAATGCCAGGGTTACCCCTTCCCCAGCTCTCTGCTCCATTTTCTAGCTGCTGCAGAATCTCTTTACATCCCTTCTGCAGAGAAATTGCACCATGTCCCAGGTTTACAAAGAGAATTCCTTCATTTCCATATCTCTCAGATGTCCATCTTTTATATCAATGCATCAAATCTTTTATCTGACCATTAAATTGTTGCATTTGGCTATTGGAGAAGCAGATGTACATGAAAAGTACATTAGGGGTTTGCTGTATCGGTGGGGGTGGGGGGGGGGTGCTGTTAATGACTCATTAGGTTGGCTGCCCCTAAGTGATGCCCAATTGGTGGTATTTAGGATGGGTAAATAAATGAGTGTTGGAGGTGTTGGTTGGGTGGTCAGCAACTGTACCAAAGTGCCCGTTTGTTCTTTATGGGCTGACACAGATGTGAGACGTTGCTTGAAGTATCCATCTGGTGCCCACTACCCACACCCTAGCCCTCTTTCAATGTGGGTAGGGTCAGGGCAGCATTATGTCTTCCTAATGGACTTGCATTGGTAGATATGGTACTTTAGGTTGGGTTTCCCTTAAAGTGTTGACCAAGTGATGGTATTAAGGACAATTTTGTGGAAGCCTTTTAAATAAATGAGTACTGTATTAGTGGGTTTGGTGGTCATCAACTGTACCAAAGTGCCCATTTGTTCTTTATGGTCTGACACAAATGTGAGATGTTGCTCGAAGCATTCATCTGGTGCCCACTACCTAGACCCGAGCCCTTATTTAATGTGGGTAGAGTGAGAATGAGCTTTGGAGTGGTTTATGGGGTGATGCAGATGTGAGATGTTGCTTGAAGCATCCATCTGGTGCCCACTACCGAGCCTATTTCAATCTGGGTAGGGTCAGGGCAGCATTATGTCTTCCTAATGGACTTGCACTGGTAGACACGGTACTTTAAATTGGGTTCCCTTTCAAGTGATGGTATTTTGGACAGTTTTGTAGAGGCTTTTGGACAGCCTTTTAAATAAATGAGCATTAGAGGGGTTGGTTGGGTGGTCATCAACTGTATCCAAGTTCCCCCGTTTAGGAGATGCAGGTGAGATGTTGCTTGAAGTATTCATCTGGTGCCCACTACCTACATGAGAGCCCTTATTCAATTTGGGTGGAGTGAGAATGAGCATTGAAGTGGTTTTGTTGGGAAGCCATCAACTGCACCCAACTGCCAATATGCTGATGTGCCCGAGAATGTTTGATGGGTTCCCACTCAAGTAGTGCCCAAGTGGAAGTATTTAGGATGGTCCTGTGGTGGTTTCTGGATGTGGTGGTATGTTGGGTAGTCATTAACTGCACCCAATGGCCGCCATTTTCTACCTATAGGGAGACACAGGTAATATGTTGCAAAAAGCATCCATCTGGTGGGCATTACCTACACCAACGTGAACCTGCCCTTATGAATAAAGAGATAGATACATAGACCCATACATATGGATTGTAGCCTATGCAATACCCTGAACCTACCCCTGATCCATATTGGGGTCAGGCAATGATTTCCCTCTTTACTTCTAGTCCAGATTAGTTCATATGGAAATCGAGAAGCATGTCTCAGCGTTGTTCGGGTAAGGAATACAGGAGGCCATCAATGCCCAACACCACCTGGATATTAGAGAACAGATGATGTATCATGAACCATGTCGCCTTACAAAAAGTAAGCAGTATCCAGGTTTATATGACACCTGATTCCACCTATAGTATAAACAGCCCTTGCTCAGTAACACAATCTGCACAAATGATATGCATTCCCTTGTCTTTTTGCTAGTGGAGCTTGCAATCTAATTTTGGTGCCTCAGACACTCAGTCTATTGCTGACCATAGGCAGCAGATATGGAATAGGCTGTGATCCTCCCTTTCTTATTGCTGGAACCCACAAGATTTTTTTCCTCTTCCAAAAATGTATCAAATACATGCACAATAAAAGGAGTTTATTCTTTTTTGTGGACAAATGGAAATAATTGTCAGTCAATTGCAGGGATTATTCCAAAAAGCTTCCGCAGGCGTCAACAGCACCTAAAATGCTCAAAAGCACTTGCTAGCCATCTGTTGCTACACAGCTGGGTTATCGCAAGCAAGGCTGGAATAGATTGCATTTCTAAGGTCACATGTAGCAGTAATAAGGACAATTTGGGGTATTGCTTCACAAGGATTCTCTGACAGCCTGATGGAAAAGTCCCCCTGTACCACTGTAACTAATCAGGACCATTGTAGCAAGTGCAGCTCAATATGAGATACTTCCATATGTGAGCTGCAGTAATAGTCCTGAGCCACAAGCGGTCTCACAATGATGAACTCCTGGAAAGGAAGATGAGTTATGGCCATGGTCACATGCAGGAAAGCAGAGGTGATTGTCAATCATGCAGTAATGCAATCTAAGAATTACACACATAGCAAAGCCCTTAGATAGCAGTCCAGTAGGCATCTATCTGGGCTGCAGGAAGAGATACACATACAAATGTCATGTAGATAGTGTCCTGGTGGAGTTTGGTCCCAGGTGTCTTACAATACAAATAGTAATGCTACCCTTAATTACCGTCTCCTCAAACTGGTGTCCAGTATCCCATTATATTTGTTTAGTGACCCTCCTTTGGCCCATGTGCCCTTCTGGCTGCCTCCCTAATAACCATGGCCCAAACACTGCATGCCCATCAAATATAGAATGCAAAGGGCACTTCTCAGGATTCCAAAACCCTACTCTGAGTGCCCCTTTACAAATCCCTTGGATAGTAAGCAGTGCTTCACCGACTATTAACGATGTCACAGCAGCCAACCGTTTATGTAATCACCCAGGCGACTGAGTTTCCAAAAGCACACAATTGATTAAAAGCAGATTTGAATACAACTCCCCGGTCCCCCTCCCCTCTCCATCTCATAGTAGTTGTGTCATATAATGACTGAAAATCCCTAAAATCTTGTTTTAATTAATTCATAATTGTGTTATTATTTTGTTACGGTACGGCACATGGCAGTACATAGACTGGATCTATATTATTATCTGCAGACATTGCAGTACAAAGACTGGATCTAATATTTTGTATGGTACATGGCAGTACATAGACTGGATCTAATATTTTGTGCAGCACATGGCAGTACATAGACTGGATCTAATATTTTGTGCAGCACGTGGCAGTACATAGACTGGATCTAATATTTTGTATGGCACATGGCAGTACATAGACTGGATCTAATATTTTGTGCAGCACATGGCTGTAAATAGACTGGATCTAACACTTTGTATAGCACACAGTGGTACATGGCCTGCACCTATTATTTTGTACAGCACATGGTAGTACATAGACTGAATCTCCTATTTTGTAGGGAACAATGTAGTACATAGACTGGACCTGCAGCATGTGAGTTGTGTTTACTGTAAACATGAAGGAAGTCCCAGACAAACATCTTCACCTTCATTTACAAAATACTGTGTAAAGCAAACATATACACACAATTACACATAGGGAAGTCTCTGCTAACTCTTTCAGTACTGGAAATTATGCATTAAATTTAGAATAAGGAAGCGGTTTGTTTTCAGACCAGTTTTCTGTATTCCTTTCAAACAGCCGATCTGATTCAGTGGAATTTGTATATATTTTTTTTAGTTGTGTTTCACACATTCCAGGGGCAAGGCGGCTTCCCTGCCATTTGTGCCGTCTGTGCTTGGCATATTTTCCAAAGTAATAGCAAAATGTGCTAAGGAGAATGAGCTGCTTAATAACACAATAGATTCATGGGCAGCATATTTAAAAAGCAACTTCTGAAACATGGCTTGCTTTTATCGAGATCTTTTTAAGGATTCTTTGACAAGCCATAGATAGGGAATAAAAATCTAGCCAATCACTGTATACCCATAAGGCATAAGGTACATGGCCACTTTGGCTAAATATACATTTTTAAATACCATTGAAACCTGGCTTAACTTTGGAAAGGTCTAAGAAAATTGATTTTAGATATGACTGGTCGTATACAACTATCTGTCCATACATTATACTCCATCCAGCCATTCTTGGCCAGGTTGAGCAAAGATCTATGAACTATGGAAGCATTACTGAACAATAAGTGGTGCCGTATGCTACCAGGCTGCACAATACAGTGACTAGGGAGACTATGAAGTGCATACATTTTTCTATGAAATAATATAGACCATACATTACTCATTGGTCTACGAGACTTCTTATACATAGCAAATCCCTTTTTTTAATTTGGTGTAAAAATAATTTCTTGCAGTCTAAAAAAAAATCTTTTCATATCTATGATGCAGACCTGAAGTCTAAATTTCCATTAGCTTCTGACGCACATAAATAAATGATGTTCAACAACCGTATTCTGTTGCTGTATTGGTGATTTCATTAATCTGTGTCTGCTCAGGGAAGGAGTGGCATGCAAGGCATTCTGTCTCATTACTCCTTTATCAGCGCAAAGTCTCACACAAGCAGGGCTTCCCCCACTAAATCTACCCATGTATTTTTAAACCAACAGCAGCTAACAATGATCCTTGGCGAAATTGTGTTTTATGCTTACTACTTCAAAACATAACGCTGCTGCAATAAACATATAGATCTTTCTCACATGCCTTCAGTAGATAATGGGGATTTTTTTTTCGGATGCAGGTGCAGCTGTTAGGAAATTGAGTGCAGAGTATATATGCATGTAGTGAGAAGATCATTTGTCAATGCCCAAAGGGTACAGTATATGCTAAACTGATGCAATGTAATATAGAGCCAGTTTTGAGAAGCCATTTATGAAACTTGCATACATCTGTGCGATTCATCACACCAATATTATATAGGCGGTTTCATGGCTTCTTTATGCATCGCCAGGGGTGGGATTCGTAAAGAGGTCAGTTGGGTTAACAGTCGGAGGCCTTGTAACAAAATCTTTCATAATAACAGTTTTTCAATTCAGTTCTGTAGGTGATTATATATGAAGAGGCTTTTCAGCTTATGTGATGGCTGCTTTTTATAGGTTTAAAAAGCCTCTACAGATTTTAGTCATGCTTTCTTATGCAGCAAAGGCAGATTCACAGTGGTAACTGAGACCTCCTTAGACAGGGACTAAAGGCTGACCTGACATCTATTGTTCACCAGACAGATGTTTTATGTTCAGTTAAGACATAATATATATGTATATCATTGTACTAGGGAAGCTCTGTATTTATTGGGCTGATATACACTGTAGCAATCTGTTGCAGTGCATTAACAAGCATTACATTGCACGTTAATGTGCGTTGCTTTAAGGTGGCCTATTTATAATGTATGGGCTGCCAATATCACAATGAATCAAATAACTCTCTGAGTGCTCTGAGTCCAGGATTTGCCAGGAAGCATAATTTTTTAACAAACCCAACTGGTAAAATGATCCCTAGAGCAAGATACATGTTTGTTATATCTCTTGCAGAGAGGGTTCTCAATACAGTGGGCACTTCAAGGGAAGACCACACTGGCCTTATTGAGAAGACCTTCATTGAGATAGGACATTATAAGGAAGTATACGGCCAGGGAAATGGGGATTGATGTGCCTTATACCCCAATGGCCTTACAAGTGACATCCCCATCAGATCCTAATGGGTTGGAGAGCCCACAATGTCTTGCAGTGTAAACTGGTTTTTGAGGGCCCACTGGTCTTATTAGGAAGAACTATATTGGGATAACACATTTTAGGGAAGTATACCACTAGGGAAACAGGGATTTATGTACTTTATACCCCAGTGGCCTTACAAGTGACATCCCCATCAGATCCTAATGGGTTGGAGAGCCCACAATGTCTTGCAGTGTAAACTGGTTTTTGAGGGCCCACTGGTCTTATTAGGAAGAACTATATTGGGATAACACATTTTAGGGAAGTATACCACTAGGGAAACAGGGATTTATGTACTTTATACCCCAGTGGCCTTACAAGTGACATCCCCATCAGATCCTAATGGTTTGGAGAGCCCACAATGTCTACAGTATAAACTTTTACTTGAGGGCCCACTGGTCTTAATAAAAAGAACTATATTGGGATAGCACAATATACGGAAGTGTACGACTAGGAAAATGGGGATTGATGTACCCTAAACCCCAGTGGCCTTACAAGTGACATCCCCATCAGATCCTAATGAGTTGGAGAGCATGCAATGTCTTGCAGCATAACGTTTTTCTTGTTGGGCCGTTGATAGTGAACTGATAGGTGGTCTTGGGATCTCGTCTTCATCAGTAGGGCAAGTGTATATATGTTCGACAAAGCAACCTTTTCTTAGCAAAGTAAAAGAAGGAAACAACAGCTGTCAGCATTTCATTGCTGTCCATCTTGTGCACTTGAAAGTTTGCTCAAAAGTTCCTGTTCTGGTGACAATTTTTTCTAATAATAAGAAAACTAAGATACTACTCTTTCTTGTTGTCTTAGCCATTACTAATAGACAAATTACCCATTAAAAACTCTTTAGAAACCTGCTCACCTGCTGCACTAAATGGTTCGATTAAAAGGCCTCTAAATCCTGCAGAATCAGTAGAGTGAACCACTGAGTGTAGCAGGGGGCCAGCAATCCAAAACTCCTGGAATTGTCACAGGCGAAAGAAAACATTTTATTTTAGGTTTTATTTTCATCAGAAGATCAAACTCTTACCCATTTACTCAATATGCTTTTTAATCATGGCAGCTATGATCATGCCTCTCTTGCCTGATCACACTTTAAAATAATATAGATTTCCCCCTAGGTCACAATATTGTGTCTCCAGTATATGATAGAATCTTTTACATCTGTTTTTTACTTCTGCTTTGTTTTCAGTAGCAACAATCCAACAGAAATGTTGTTTTTGGGCAATGCTAAGAGGCATATCTGTGATATGTATAAAGTGTAAACTGCTTTCTAGTGGAATTTTGTACACATGACAGCACCTTGTACTTACAAATAAAAAATATTTTAAGCTACATAATAAGATTACTACTGGCTGCAGAACAGAAAGTCCATGTTAAGATACAAGTTGGTAGGCACTGACCAAATCCGCAAAGCAAAACTCTTGCAATTAAGCTACCAAAAAGTGTCACAACTACAATCAGCGGCTTGCTTTTCAAATTGGCATAGAAAGCACACTCATTCATTGCACATTCAAACAATTTGAATACTTTATGTTCAATAATAGCTTTTTTTCTGAAGGTAATTGGGACATTTATGGTCACCCTAAGATCCACAAGTTTGGAGAATCAAGGTCTCCAAACGCAACATTGTACCTGTTGATAACTTAAAATTCAATTTAAGGTGTGCTGATAACTAATGATGCTATTTAAGGTGAAGAGGAGAATCTAAGCAAGATTTTCCCAAACTTTTTAACAAGAAGGAACCCTTGAAATAACTTTAAGTCTTATGGAACCCCTGACAGTTACACCAACAGCTCACAGTACATTAGTGTGGTGGTCAGCAGGAAGAATGTCTCTTATATTGCTGGCCAGTGGGAAGAATGTCACGTATACAGCCAAATAGATTATTAGCATCAATAGTAACTGACCTGAAAGGCACAAGTTGCTCATTACTCAAGAAACCCCTAGCAACGTTTGGAGGAATCCTAAGTTGAAATACGCCGGTTTGAGCTTTTCCTACATCACCTTACTATTCATTTGCGTGCACAGTGTTGGTCACACAGTCACATTTTTTGGCAAGCTTGGTGTAGACTGTTCAACAAATTATTGATCGGTATGGGAACTGCCTGAGCCCTGTGTGAATGTGCAGTCACAGGGATTTGTTGGGAGAAAGGGCAGATGTTGAATCTTTCATCCTATCTGATAAAAGATTTCAGGGTGTAAAGCTGTCCATACATCCAATCCCCTTCAAAGGCACACGGGTGCCATAAAACATTCTTTAAAAACATCAAAACACTCTTCAATTAGGAAATTGCAATTAGAATTTCAATACGAGTACCTTCTCCAGGTTATTGCATAAAAGTGTTACTTTACTCTTCCCATGAAAAATAAACTAATTTCCTTTGCAGTGAGATTCTGATTTAATGATAAAACGGCAGTAAATTATTGAGAGATAGGGCAAAGGTCATTGAGTCTACCCTTAGTACACTGAACTGTGAAATAATGTAGTTGGCTGGCTGATCTGAGTGCAGTCAATTCCTAATATTAACCCTGAATAGGCAAGAGAAGTGTCAGGGCATGGCAGGCTATTGAATTTGTATCGCCCTGCTGTATGGGAAAGGTTAAATATAATCAGTGAATCTCTGCTAGGTAACATATTCTACTGAAATCAATGTTCTTTCTTTTAATTGTGTTCACTTATTGACATTACGGCGTGCATTGTTTTGTAAAAGTTCCATTCATGCCTCCTATAATAATACCTTATACTCTTGTTCCGTGACTAGCTTTAATTTTTTTCCCTAAGTCTCCCTTTGCTAATGAATGAATGATTAACTTGACTTTTTCTGTGTGGTCAATGAATTTAAATAGAATACAGAGAAGACTGTTTTGATTGTACGTATGTATAATCTTAAGTAATTGTCACTGAAATTACGTGCCATTAGAAAAGTACCAGAAGAACTGGCACATGGCTTATTTTGTTGGTGGTCCCAGCAGAAGAAAAGCTTCTGGCCCCCGTGGTCACTTCTGGACCCACAAATAAGCAGCATGTGATGAGTGTGGTTCTGTGAAATATGGGGTGAGCTGTAATCAGCCAGTTCAAAAATGTTAAATTATTTCATATTTGCTTTACCTAGACAAAAAGAAACTTTTTTGACTCTGCAGGGGTCAGTTTGACATGTGTTTATTCTTGACATTATATTGTTAATAATATTTTTCATGGAGATAACTTTATACCTTGGTCTGAAGTGTAAAAACTTACAAAGGTTTCTATATAACATAGCAAGTATCTAGGTATGCCTGAGAGTGATGTTTAGTGCCGCAGTAGACCCAAATCCCAGTGCTTTGATTTGATAACAATCCTGGTGCCACCTTCTGAGCTTCAGCATTGGCATAATACTGTGGGCAGCCTTAATAGCCATTAGGAATGCTCAGGAGATTGCGCAGAGGATGGGTATAGTTAATTAGGACTGGCAGTGAAGTTGCAGTGGGGTTACTGCTTGCTCATGCCAGTGAACTGCTGCCTTGGGGGAGATGCTGCAAGGAGCTTCTGCCCATGGCAATCTTTTAGAAAATGAATGGGGGCAGCAGTGAGTGGTTCAGTACCGCTCTCTAATCTGCAGAAGCTGTTTTTTAGGAACCAGCATCACGGTGCATGTGACTAACCAAATGGAAATATGCCAGCCACTGGAGCCATGCAGGATAGCTTGATCCCAAGGCAGGTCTAAACCCAACCTAAAGTTTGTATAAAAGAAATGCCCGCCATTTTGGGGCTCCCGGGTCAGTGAACAATGCAGCAGAGCAAAAGTGCAAGCATTTAGAGGTATCTACTTTTGGATAGCAGTAACACTATAAAAAGTTTTGTTTTATTTCCTTTAAAAGTGGCCCCAGTACAACTCCATGCCTCATTACTTATTTATTCATGTGCTTTTCCTTTTAAGAAACCCTATTAAGCAGTTTAGTAGGCAGTGTATTGTCATTGTACAGTTGCCAATTCTTTGTTGTTTTGATTTTCAAATTTCCAGAGCTAATATCAGTTGATTTTTAATTTTTAGCATTACTAACTTATAGTTAATACAAATACCAGGTAAATGTTTATTTTTACCCCTGTAAACCCAAAAGTGAAATCCAATATGCTAAAGTTTCTGTTCCCATATTAGCTGCTGACTCAGCGTAAACCAGAATGACCTTTGCACATTAAAGCATTACATTGCTTGAAAGTTTGGCTTTTTGATGTTCCATCCAATTTAGAGACTTAATTGTACTGAGACAAAGCATTGTAACTGCAGGGTTTTCTTTGTATACGATATGTCTATTCACCATTAAATGGGTTTAATAGTACTGCAAACAGGAATTGTCTATTTGCCAGTGTTTGCCAATACATTATGCAGTCGTTTTTTTATTTTTCTGACCTAATCAAGGCCATTGTAAGAGGAAGACAACTAGGTCAGTAACCTTAAGCTATCCATAAACATGAGATGACAAACAAATCATTTAGTCATATAACTAGCATGAGAGGCTGACAATATGTAATTCTACAAATACTGACCTAAGGCCATATTTTCCATATAAACTTAACATTCTTAACTGCTACCGTTGCTCATAGAATAAACACTGGGCTGAAAAAGCAGGTGACTATGGTTTGATCTGATAAAAATATATTTTATTGCTGCCTAACAAATATAGGCAACAATTATTTTACCAGGCACAACACCCTTTCCCCCCTTCCTGTGCAACTACCAATTACCTTAAGGCTCACAATGACCCTGCCTTGTGTTTTTACCACCTTTGTTTAAAATAAAGTTCCAGCCAGACCCTGTACCTATAGAGTCAAGACTATGCAACATTCAATATGGTGTAAAGAGTTCCATGGTTAGGACAATGTAGAGCAGGGGTGCCCAACAGGTGGTTCACAATCTACTGGTAGATTGCAAAGGCAACGCAAGTAGATCGCGGAGCCCTGCCTTTCAAAATAAACTCCACCGCGCACAGGAGTAATTAAGTCCAAGTTTTTATTGTCAGTAGATCATTTTGACTTGGTCATTTTTAAAGTAGCTTGCAAGCCAAATAAGTGTGGGCACCCCTGATGTAGAGTATATGGTTTAGCATTTCACATTACGTGATTTACACCATAGGACATACAATGCACCAGGCAGAGTACAGGGGTCAGGGCTGTGTATTTTCATAATACAGAGTGCAGTGAATGGGAGTAAATGTCCCTTATATTGGTGGTTGGTTCCCATTCTTTTATGATTCTCATCATGCCCCCTATGCTGGTGGTCAGCATGGCGACTTAGTCTGGTGGTGACCCCCTAACCTCTGTGGTAATCACTTTACACTGTAGCTCATTGCTTGGTGGTCAGTGCAGAGTAGAACCCCCTGGCAAGGGTGGCCATTGATATAAGCTCTATAGGCTGCCTGTAGAAGGTTACCAGGAAGGAGTTACAATAATAATCCTCTTATATAAAGAGACAGAACAGCAATAACCTGTCTTTATTACAAGAAATCCCGGCAAAGTGAGGAAGATGCTATATACATAGATGTGGGTGAAATGTAAAAGAAATACATACAGACGACACAAAGGTTTAAGAAGGAATGGTTACAAACAAAAAAGGACTCTGGGCATGGGGAGATTTAAATATAGAATACTCCAGCTCCCAGAAGGAAGTAGGGCCCTCTGACTCCTACATTTCTATAAGTTGTATTTTTAGGTTAAGCTATTGAGCTTTGTAAAACAAAATATGCAATAGGAGTAGGCTGCAGCTCCAGCTAGAGCTCTGCCTGGTGGATTGAAAAAAGATTTAAAAGTAGTATACATGCTATCCTAAATAATTAAAAAAATAATATTTTCATCTGTTCTACCTAAAGATTTGCAAGTATGAGTTTGTATGTAGTAGTTCAAAAGTATATGTATAGGTATGTATGTATAATTTCCATAGTAAGGGAGTATGCAGGGCTAGACAGGTCGTTTACAGTGACACTTTAATTTGAACTCTTAATCCTTACCTAATATTTAACCTCTTAATATGTCCCACCTAACCAAGGACTTTAATAAAAACCTGACTCAATTTCTGTTCTTACCTAATTGGTGCTGGAAAACTGTTAGGACTGCATTGAACATTATCATTGCAGAACCTTTAAGCTGAATCTAGTTGTTCAATTACAGAAAGTGTTTGTGTTTATTACTAATAGCATTTGTGTGTTATAAACTAATTGGGTCTGATTAATGAAAGCTCCCCAAGACTAGATGAGACAGAATATCATGGGAGAACTTGGGCGACCCAGCAGACCAGGAATGGATCTGGTCCAGGATTGAAAAAATCTGCCAACTGGTTCACCTACTTCACTCCTGGAGAACTTTAATAAATTAGGCCCATTAGAGGTGATAACTCCTTTGCAATAAATGCAGGGCTTTATTTCTACTGCATCTCAGTGCATTGCATGAGGGCGATAGGGTAAATTACTTTGATTTTGGAGTTAAAGACTTTCTTGCGTGTTTTCTTAACCCCTCATTAAAAAGTCCAGCCTCTAACTTAAAGGTATAATGTAAACAAAGCCTTAAATGTCTTTTTAACCCTTTTTATTGCAGTGCCTTTGTAATCTGACACTGAGAAGACTAGGTGGTGTCAAAGGTAACACTAATACTAATTATACAATCCCCTTTAGCTCATTTGTTCTACTTATAGGCATACACTATGTGATTAGTATAGGGTAGTATTTTTGATCTACATTACAATCAACATTTAAATCCTTCTTTTATATTCCACTCCAAGGATTCAGTGACCCATCTACTTGTTCATCAACTGATCTGCATTTAAAAAAAAAAGTTCCTTTCTGGATCAATTTTCGACATTCAACCCAAAAATCAAAATATTTATTAAAAATATTGGATAATGCATGGATAACATTCATTTTTGGTGTATCTAAAGGATATTGTACATAGATGATAAAGCCTACTTGTTTAGTCACTGAATTTCTCAATGACCCCTTCTTCAATAACAGAGATCTAGAATAAGGTATTCTTAGCACAGGATATCACCACTGATCGGATTCCAGTTGTATTCCAGTTGTGTTGAAGCCAATCATCTACCAATATGTTTTTGGACTGTGGAAGGAAAATGGTGCACAAAGAGTAGAACATGCAGGTAAACCATGACAGTTCTGGATAGAGGAATGACTTTAAACCAGCTACACCATGTGGCTATTTACACAGAAAGCAGAAAAAACTACATTTCTTTCTTGATTCATATACATTTTATGCTCTCTGGTTTTCACATGGTATCTAGCCAAATTGCAATCTCCTAGGAAGATGCTTTTGTCTCCTCACAAGCTGGAGATTCGCTCAATCGAGCAACCTCAACTGAAATCCTTGCCCTGGAAGATCGTCAACTGCCGTCACTCCACAAAACCTATTCATTGCACCAGGAAATCCATTTACATGGCTAATTAAGGTAATTAACAGGGTAAAGCATTAATCATTTATATTGTTTCCCTAAAGCCATCACATCAGTGTAATAATCATTGTAGAAAGAAGCTGAATGGGAAAGTGTACTTGATTTGTCATCAGAGTGTATTGACAGTCACAAAGGGGCTTATTCAATAATATGCAAATGCCTTGCCGTTATTGCAAATGATATCAATTTCATTGCTTTTATTGAAGAGTAGCTCTGGCATTACAAATAATGAGACCAGTATAGGGGTTTAGATAGTCATACACCTCCAATGACACGCAGGTAGGATCTCATAATGGGAAAAGGATTTTCTGGTGGTGCTCATAAATACACTATCAGGTCAATTGGACAAGTTTATAGAACACAAAGTAAGCTCAAAAGGAACAAAAAGGTGTCCAATTCTGTTAGTAATTAGTTTGCCTTCATCTTCTGCTGACAAGGACACAAGATGGCCACTTGATCACTTTGATCTTTCCAATCAACAATGGTGAAAACGACTGTTAAGACACACACACTCTACTTAGCTTTGAAAAGCTTTAATTGACATGACAGGTCAAAAGCTGAGAGTGTGTCCGTGTTTGTCTGTACTGCTCCAAAGCCCCACCAGTACTCTAATGCATTTAGCACAAACTCTATTACTTAGCTCAGGTACAGAGCACAATCAGATCTCCCAGAAGTGTTTCTGCTGCACATACTTATGATGCCAAATGCTCATTACTGCAATAGGACAAATGCTTTTCTCCCATACTAAAGTGCATTCAACAGTGGCCATCTACACTCTGCGAAGGCTGTCAAAAGACTCAACTCTGTACTAACCATCACCAAACACAGGGGAATTCTCCTGGGGCCTAGGAATAGTACATATACCCATGGCAAAAAGTATTTTTATTACACAGTATTTATATAGCGCCATCATATTATGCAGGGCTGTACAAAGTCCATAGTCATGTCACTAGCTGTCCCTCAAAGGAGCTCACAATCTAAAGTCCCTACCATAGTCATATGTCATTAGTGTAGTCTAAGGTCAATTTTCGGGGGAAGCCAATTAACCTCACTGCATGTTTTTTGGGATGTGGGAGGAAACCGGAGTACCCAGAAGAAACCCACGCAGACACGGGGAGAACCTGCAAACTCCATGCAGATAATGTCCTGGCCAAGATTCAAACCTTGGACCTAGTTCTGCAAAGGACAGAGTGCTAACCATTGAGCCACCGATGCAAAATGTCCATCTTTGCATTCCCAGTTGAGCAGAGTGCTGTTTCTGATAATGTGTAACTGGAAGAGTTGGGGGCCTTGTAGCTCCACATAGACTTGAATAGAACCACATTCTTAGCATCTAAATTATACGATTATAACCGTATTCAAATCGATGTAAAGTTTCTATGCAGAAATAGTCAGCATTTTCTAGGTCATCTGCCGAACCAACACTAAAGAAGGCTACTGCAATCAGGAATATAGAAACACATGGGGTGTGAATGATTTTACTTTGTTAGGCTGATTTTAAATGTAAAATTATAGGTTTAAAGCTGAACTCCAACCTTGGGTTACCTCACATCCCTTCTGATGAACATCCAAAATCATCTAACCCAGGGTCCCAGGCTCACCCTGCGTTGGGAGAGTGGGTGGGTTCTGGCATCACTCTGGGGTAAGTTGGTGACACACGGCTCCCCGCGCATGCACGGTCCAGAGTTGGTGCATTTAGTGGTCAGCGAGCTCCAAAAGATTGGGGGCCACTGATCTTTTTCCTCGCCAGGTAATCTATCCATGCCCAACCACTTACATTTATTGGATTTTAGTTCTACATGGAGGCTCAGTAGCTGAGTCTCTATCCATATCAATTCCTCTTACCAGCCACAATTTGCATGCATTGCAGCAGACTTAGTGATCACGTCACTGGTTTTTAAAAAGGATATGTAATCAAAACAGATTTAGTAATTGTATAAGCATTTTATAAAATGTAAGCAGATTTACCATTGGCATTGAAGATCTCTCTGACTGTCATTCCAACCTTCTTACTTTAACATTTTGCAACAATACCCAGGAGAAAGTAAACAGATAAGTATGTGTTTTCATCTACTTCATTTACATTCATTGTTCTGGGTCAGTAAATAAATTGTATAGAAGGCAAGGTGTCAACGTAACTGCTATGCAACTACCATGTTCCGAAAGAGTAATAGCAACCTATGATATTATAAGGAAAATTTGACTTCCGTTTTATTTCTGCTTTGAAGTGCTGAACATGTGACAAAATATCGTATGCAATATTGTTATCAGTGGTATATAGATAAATGTGACCACATTACCTTGTGAATGTAATAAAAAATGTAGTGTGTCCCACATCCAAAATAGATCTCTCTAGTTTGCAGCACTGATAAATACTGAATACACTGACCATTGTAACTCATTTATCTGACTTGTACACCTAATACAAATCTGTACAGTAAGATATTTTATAGTCAAAACTGCCAAACAATTTAGCAACTAGATTTGGTGAAATGGTCCTACTGGCAGTGGAAATTCAGATTGTATAAGCTTGTTCTATATTAATAAATATGAAAATCACTTCTTCTTGCAATAATTTGCAACATATTTCAAGATGCCCTCAGTCAGCAAACGTCACATTGTTACACTTGGCTTAGATTTCGGTTTGTGGTTTTCTCGTTCATAAAAGGTTTAAGAAACTGCTCAGCTGTTCTTGGTCTACAACTGCTGTCATCCTTTCACAAAAGAGAAAAGGGATGCGAAAAAAAAGAAATAAAAGCAAAGCAGGAAAAGCTGCTTAACTGAAACACTGTTTACAGTTAGTAGCCAATGGAACCTTTGTTCTAAGTGTTTCCCATTACCTGAAGAGTGTTCTAAAGACAGACAATAGGGGTTTTTTATACCATGCACAGTGTAGCCATAGTATTATGAAGAACCAGGGCAGAAACTGGCACAATGTCTGGGCACACTGTTATACATAAGAGTAGAAACAATTGCAGGTGGAGTTGGCATTTTTGGAAGTATTATTACACAAATAGTTTAGTGCATTGCACCTCAATTCTAAAAATGTTAGTTTTTGTCTCAAAAGTGTGATTACAAAATGTATTACAATTATTCTTTGTGATAAGATTGTGGATGTTCTTGAGATTTAGGGGTAGGGTAAGAATTAAAGATAAGGTCAATGTTAGCTAATGGGTTAGGCTTAGGCTATGTACACATGTGCAATAATTATCATTGGAAAGGATCTTTCACAATCCTTTCCAACGACTAATGACTGCACGATGCATGGAAGAGTGCCGTACATACAGCACTGTTCTGCTCTACGGAGAGGGGATCACCCGGAACCCCACTGCACTTTCCTCTCCCTTCACTTCCAATACGATCGTTCGTTGTCCATCGTCCGTTGATCCACCAGGAAGGTCGTTCGTTTGATTAACGACGAGCACTGTACACACGCCAGATTCTCGTCCGATATCGGCCCTGAGCCAATTATCAGACGAGAACAATTGCACGTGTGTACCTAGCCTTAGGTAAGAGTTAGATCATCGACAAGGCAGCCTAGGCAGAAACTAAGCTACTGGTGGATGCACAAAAGATTGGTGGCTTCTCTGTACCTATTTCAATCCTATCAATGTCAGTTTAAGCCAGTGTTTCCCATCCAGGGTTCCTCCAGGGGCTGCTAGGGGGTCCCTGGGCAATTACCAGTCTGTGCCTCTCAGGTCAATTAAACTGACACCAATGATCATTTAGGCTTTCTGTAAAGGTGGCAGTCTTTCCTGTGGCCATCATTATTCATGTATTGCTGCAGTTGGTGTCTTCCCTAAGGAAACTTACCCTTTCTATTGGTTCTAGTGCCTATTGTCACCAGGAAAGAAAGTAATGAGAAATCTTCTAAATAAAAATCTTCCTATGAGCATACTTGTTCAATTTCAAGCGTGGAATGTTTATTTTTACAGATAACACAGGTTATAGTTAGTTTTGCTTGGGATGGGTTCGCTATTAGACACGCCTCTGCCCAGCCCCCATTCTGCATACTAATCCAAATTTTTACACTATAAGTGATTTAGTTATACCACCAAGTATTTTTTTCACTATTACTTTTCCTTTATACTATTTAAAAAAAAAGAAATACAGAGGCTGGTTCTTAAGGTGTTAAATTGTAGGCTCAGTTGGGTAGGATCTTCTTCTGTCTTGTGTCATTATTTGTGCTATTTATTGCATAGAGCTGCAAAATGCCTTGTTTATATGTTTATATAAATTATATTATATAAAATATAATATATTAAATGTTTATAAATAAATACAAATAATACTAATATTAGTAAAAAGAATGATAAGTAAAAAAAAATACATATTAATTCTTTCTTTTATGGATTTGTATATTTTGGTCCAAAAGAGAGAGATATCTGAGGAGTAAGAAGGGTTCCTTAAGAAGAAGAATTCCCCCAAATGACGGACGGCATGGAACACTTGATGAAACTCCAGAAAAATAATGATTTAAATAAGCAAATTGTTGGTAGATTAAAAATCTCATTCTATTTATTTTTTGTACAATTTTTGTAAGAGACAAACAAATCTCTCCAAAGGGAAGCAAAACTTGGAAGGGTTAAGCTGAGCAATGTAAAACACACAGGAATTGTCTTCCTACTGAATGTAAATTGTAGAGAAAGAGAGGAAGCCTAACATATAATTCTATTGTCTCTATCACAACCGGTGACTACCTGAGCGCCACAACTAAAAGTAGGTTGAAAAGCAGTATCTAGGCAATATTCTCCATCATTACAGTGTTGACACAAGATAAACTTTGTAAATCACACTGATGAAAAGAAATAAAACAGTCAGCAATACTTTGAGAAAATAGGACACAGTGTGAGGCTCGACAGATGAAATGTTTGCAATCATACATGATGCAAGAAATTGGATTTTTAGTGTGTTTGTGCAGTGTAGAAATACACATATGCCTTATAATTTACACAAGGTTTCAATCATCTGACAGGTCGTGCAAACAGCCAGATGAAGAAATTACAAATTTTGCTAGAAGTCAGGAAAGACACACGAGTTGTACACCGCGTCCTCTGAATTCGTAATGCGTATTAATATTACGTATCCCAGCATGGAGGTTTAACCATTTTATTGAAGCAAAGTAGTTTTGAAAATATTTGAAGCTTTGCCTTTATATCAGCTGAAAAATGTCTCTCCTATATTTGTATTGTCTTAATATATATACTACTACTACATGTGACCATAAGCAGCCAACCAGGTTAAGAGTAGCGAATACTAGGAAAATTATAAGCATGTTCTGTGCAAGTGAGGGGCAGCCCTTTGCACCAACCATTATATATCATTAAAAATTGGGTAGGCTTCATCAAGAGGACAGAGTTGCAAGTTCATCACCTCTGAGAAATTGTGTGTCAAGCATTGCAGTTCTCCTGAGTTCTGAGACTGAAAGGTGTCAAATTTGATACCTAATATTTAACTACAAATAATACAATCTGACCGCACCAGCTCCATAAAATTTAGGGTTTTTGTGTTCAAACGTTCTACCAATACTCCCATTAAACTGATTGAGAACAGCTGGGAACTACTTTGCACATTTGAATACAGCTGCAGTTGTGGTGGATCATGATGGGGTTCTTGGAAGAAACAAGTCACCTCTGGCAGTGCACATACAGGTAGTCCCCGGGTTAAGGACATTCGACATACGGAAACCCTCTAGATACGATGGTGCTTCCCTGCTCGCTGTGTGCAGAATGAGGCTTGAAGGGGGGAGGCGGGAGAATGCAATGTCGGACCTATCTAAGCAATTCATTGTTTATATTCCATTGGACACAAACACACCATAGAAGTTGTATATTTAAAGGAGAATGCAGAATCAACACAATAAATATTGAAATCAGTTTAGGAGATATGGTCAATTGTAAAAAATAACATTTTCTGCTTCTTTTACAACTGCTTATTTATAAGAAAATAAAAAATGTTCATATCTGTGCAGATAATTCCAAACTGAAAAAGAATGATGTTTATAAATAACTTAATGGCCCTGATTTATTAAAACTCCCCTAGGCTGGAGATAATACACTTTTATCAGTAAAGCTGGGTGATCCAGCAAACTTGGAATGGATTTCTTAAACTCATTTGCTAGCAAATATTTGAATCCTGGACCAGATCCATTCCAGGTTTGCTGGATCACCCAGCTTCACTGATAAAAGTGTATCCTCTCCAACCTTGCAGAGCTTTAATAAATCAGGGCCAATGTGTTTGTAAGAATACAAGTCAATGCTGCCCATCAACATGCAAAATATTGGAAAGATTAGTCAGTAACAACTGCTGCTTCACTCCAATGGAGGAGAACACAGCTGGGTACTGGACGTCCTCCCGCTTTCCTCTCCATCGAACAAAACAGTGCTGTATGAACAGTGCTCATTGGCTCACCTGTCACTAAAAATAATCATGGAAGATCATTTGAAGCTACAATGTTGAGATGTCCGCATGAGGCATTAGACCTATTTTGCAGATTATAAGCTTGTATTTGCCTTTATTTACACCTAACAGATAAATGACCACGTTCTTCACCCAAAGCGTCAGTGGTAGGCTGGGACCAGCCATAACACTGCCTGGAATACGTTTTAAAAGTCCTCATTTTCACATAATAAGGGTGGATAATACTAAGGCTGATCTGCATACAAAATTGTGTTAAAACTGCATAAAAAGTATATAATGCAAAAATACATAATAAAAAAAATTAAGAATTACGAATGATAACAACCAGTGTATACCTTATAAACACAACTCTCCAACCCCTATACTAACCTGTACAGATATATCTACACATTACCAATGTATTTCCTTATTTTTTCTCTTTTTAAAACCCCGGGTAGAATCAATGGTCTATATCTTCATTTCCTACACCAAACATATTTTTCAATACAGCATTGCCCCATGGAAGTGATTTACAAATAACTAACCTAGACCCATTAGCACATCAGCAAATGTTTGTGAACTGTATTCCCAAACCAGCATGGAGCCCAGCTGGAAATGACCAACAATGAAAGCAACATATGTGAAGAACCTTTCAGACTGACCGGCCTTCTTCAAGCCATCTGCACTTGTCAGTAAGAGGAAACTCCTTGCTTGTTATGTAGAGACGAGGATTAGCCCTGACATGGGAGAACACGCCAATTCCAGGTCAACACCACATAAATACACAGCCAGCAGAATTTAGGTATCTGTTTTACAAGAAGGGTGATGAATTATGTGATTTTTTCTGCGAGTTACTATGGCAACCAAGTTATTGATTTATTGATCTAATTAGCATAATTAATTAACTTTTAACAGCATCTGGTAGTTTAATTAAGGAAATGGAAGGGTTAACCTTTTTATCTGATCACCATTTACTGGTAATCACAGCTTTCTGACACACAGGCGAGAAAATATTTAGATTTTGCTTTGTTATGAAAGAAATGCAGATCTACAAAATGCGGAATGTTTACTCTTCAACCTTTCACATATTTATATGGTTTGTTTTGTAGGTATTGTGTGCTACCATTGCTAAGGATAGGTTCGGGTGAGCTCTAGGAAATGTCTAGTTACCCCTTGGAAAGAAGGTTTGGGTTTTGCCCAGAGATAATCCAAGGCTGAGAATCCCAGGTTTACCCCAATTGTGACAGTTCACATGTTGATCAAGTACTGACTTAAAGGCTAAAGCGTTATATGTAATGGAAATGTGGGGGCTAGCATTTTAATAAATAGATGTATAAAACTTAATTAGATGACATTTTATTTGCTAAAACACTGTTTATCATAACACAATTTCTCTTCTGTTTTCATTTTGTTATGCACCATATTCCATCCTGACCTTGTCTACATGCATACAATCCTTGGAGAGCCCCCTATATCAAGAAGTGCCTAACCAAAGCTCTTCCTGGCAAGATCACCACATATTATTTTAATGAAACTTGCCTACTGAAAAAAGTAGAAAAACTTTTGACATTACATTTACATGTTAAAGCTTTTATAGTATTTAGATGTATTTTAGGCAGAAATGTGACATGGGTCATGGTTAGCTGTGGCAAAAAAAAGCTTGAACATCCAAGAGATAGTCAGGGCAGGTAGAAATCAAGCATCCAAAAGGCAAGCCAAGGTCAAAATTATAATGACAGCACACTCACTTTACGTGGGACTGTTCAGGATTTGAACTAAATTCCAGAGTCTGGTGGACCTATCCCATATCTCAGCACTACCAATGATGCCAGCAGAACTTTACCCAGCGTAACAGATGTACAGAAGATACAAATAAATATACCCTTTCCTACGTCATGTGACTGAAAGCCAAATGGGAAGTCCGGGAAAAAGCTACCTCGTTGTGCTCTGCTGTTACTCAGATCTGTGGTCCTAAATGGTTGTGGAAGAGAAAAGGGAGGGTGCTGATCTAAAGCAATGGTAATGGGACCTTATATGAAATCGTAAGTAGGCAATATTAATGAGGGTGAATCTGGGGTCCTGAAGAGAACAATGTCAATAGATGATTGGTATTATAAATATTAAGAAGGCATTGACCTGAATGTTAACAGGCCCACTTCAAAGTTTAAGGTGGGGTTTATTCCAAATCTAACTGTATATGCAGCCATGTAAAGATGCTAGTTGATTTACAGATTGAGGTGATACATGTACAAGAAAAAAATTGCCTTTTTAATCATGTCAAAAAACATCGACAGGTGTAATAGTGTACTATGGAAAGCATAAATGCATTCTTGGCCTGATTTTGCATACATGTCCATCGGTTTAGACCACTTATCCAACAAAATGTCTTCAGTTGCAATATTTTTGTGAGTTTCTTTCCATTAACTTTGTTTTTACTACAAATCCCTCCACAACATTTCAGTGGGATTCAAATCAGGGTTCTAATTAGGCCAGCTCAGCTCAAATTATTTTCGAGACATTCCTTGTTAGGTTTTCTAGTGTGAATCAGATCATTATTGTGTTGATTTTCTTCACCTTTTTGACAGATGTCGTCACATTTCCATCAAGTACCCTTTGTGCAGGATTCATAGTTGGCTCAATGACCAAGTTACTCAAGCTTTAATGCAGCAAAGCAATCCCAAATCATAATATTCCCCATGGAGTGCATATGACTATATATGTTTTTAAAGATAATAATCTTCTAATTCATCCAACTGACACCAATCCAAGGGCATTTTTCTACCTTCAGGTGACCAAAAATACTAGGAATTTTCTCTGGCATTCACCAGCAGTGGGGTTCTTTTCTTCTCCCACTGACTAATAGCACCAGGAATTTTTTCTAGTACTGACTAGCAATGTAAAGGGCACAAGGTTATTTTATCATCTGACATTTTATCATCTGATCCACTATACTCTTCATCATATTCTGCAGGTTACATACTCCTCATCAAAGTGTTTGTTGTTGCTGGTTACTAAGTAGCCCCCATGTGTTAGAATGAAGTTCTTCATTAAGGTGGGTCTAGAAAAGCATATGTAGTGGAAGTGTTTTAAGCATTTATATCTTGTTCTAGCATTTATATTCATCTAAAGAGTATCTTGTAGGTACAATGACTTATTATACCCAAGTCTACTTATCATATAAATTTATCCGGGGCCTCCTTACACCATGGCATGCACCATAGTATCCCATCTGCAGGCTGTTCTTTTCAAAGTCTAGAATTTGCCAGTTTAAGTATACAATATGGTTAGATCAAGGATTTCCCTGCAATTTCCCAAAAAACTAGTAGATAGTACTAGAATAAAATGTGGTATCACTTGTACACCTGATATTGGATACATGTTGCAGGTCTTTGCCTACCTAAATGTGTAACCATGGCCATACAGAGCACTGATAAAATTTAACACACATTTGAATATATAGAACATCTGTATTATGACTCATTTTCAGCATTTAAGTTTTTTTCATTATGGTATTGTTTTGGACATTCTGCTTCCAATGCCTTTATATACATATTGACTATTCATGATTATGATTAATTTTGATTTATTATCTTTTCAGTATGTCTACATTAATAATTAGATTATATTATGTTTTATATCTCTGACATGTTACATCTCTATACATAAAGATCGTTAAGCGCGCATTAATATCTAACCCTGAGGAAGCCCAAGGTGGCGAAACGAGACGGAATATTGCATGTGACGGCACGGTCACATGAACGGTTATGTGGTTACGTTAATAACCACTTGATGAAATTTACTATGTATAGTATGTATCAATATCCTGTCTTGTAAAATGTTAATAGGACAGAAAAAAACAACATTGTTTATGTGTATTGGATGGTTTATGTATTTAATAATCAATCAATAAACTTTACTTCTTGCATGAAAATCCTTGAGCCTCAAACCTGTTTCTTTTCTCCCCTCATTTACATTTTGAATCTAATCTAGAGGTGGCTCACCTAAAAAACTACATATATATCTATACAGTGAGGGGAGGGAGGACACACCCCATACACTAATAAAATTTGCTTAAGCTGCGTACACACCTGCAATTTTTCTCGTTGGAAAGGATCTTTCACGATCCTTTCCAACGAGAAAAGACTGCACGATGCATGAACGATGCTGTACATACAGCACCGTTCATGCTCTATGGAGAGGGGAGGGGGAGAGCGACGGAGCGGCACCCTGCTGCGCGCTCTCCCCTTCCCTTTCATTAGGATCGGTCGTCGTCCATCGTCCATGGATCCGCCAGGACGGTCGTCGGACGATGGACGACGACCGACTGTACACACGGCAGATTTTCGCCCGATAATTGGCCGATACCGATTATCGGGCGAGAAAAATTTGCCGTGTGTACGCAGCTTTAAGCTGAATGTTCAGGTACTAATTATTTACTAAGATAAAAAGATCTGTGTGCTAATTCTCTAAAAGTAGGCCTTGTAAGGCCGTGCTTTAACTAAACCCATCAACAAGTTCCTTGTGTAAAATAATGAGTACACGCAGCTTAGGACACCAGGGCTCGCTATGTTTCATAACTACAATAATTTTCCCTATTCTGACCTAGTGACCTTTACCTGATGATGATCTGTGAAAAGGTCCCATAATCTTTGCTTAGGTAGTGTTTTAACTATTTGGGTGGATTTCACACACTGCACCTGTTAAAAAAAACACATAGACATCTCCATGGTCATATGAAAATTATAGCATTGCAGAAAGAATCACTCATCTGCACCACTATATAGCCTTCCCATATTGACAGGTTGGTATTTACTATAATGGAACCTGAGAGCCAGTGCATAAGGAAACAGGATTGGAGAGGAGAGCACCAAGCCTCAAACTTTACAAGTCTTATATATTTCCTTGCCGTGGTTCCACTTTGGGCTATTTATGGATACATTAGGCAGGAAAAGTCTAGATGGAAGGGATGCAGGGAATGTCGAGAGGCATCAAAGGCTCTTTTCAGGTAACATGTAACCATATTTGATGGTCTTTGTAGCTAAAAAAAGGATTCCCGTATAGAAAGCAGAACTCATTATCCCTTTGATAGCACATTCCAACAGTATATTCTTAAAATCATTTTTTTACAAAAAGACAAAAGAAAGTATTGAACACAAATTATTGGTTTGTATTTTTCTTTATCTTTGTATCTGTCTCTATATATATTGCACTGTATATCCTGGCATTGTGCTCCAGTTTCCTTTTTTTGAAATATGTTTTAGTAACAGATCAAGATCTCGAGGTAAAAATGTCATGCCCTGTAGAATTCTTGATTTTCCTAAACCAAAAGAACATTCAATTTCAGGACAGGGCCATTTCATTTAATTTCAGAACAGTGCCATTCATAACTCTATAAAGTTGCTGCAATGTGCATGACAATGTGCCTTCCCAAAATCAGTCAAATTAAAATCTGTGAGATATGAAATTGCCATCTACCCAAATATTACATACTAAAAAAGGGAAAAAAGGGAGAAAACAATGCCCTTGGCTCAGGGTGTGGTGGTTCTAATAAGTATACTAAGTCAAATAAAACGTATACATATTCCCTTAAGGTTAGGGTCAGATGAGAGCTTATTATACCTGGGAGTTCATTCTCCCTAGTAAACTTTCCCCCTGAAAATAAGAAAAGTATGACAGGATCAGCGTGTTCTTTCCAACTGAGATCATGAAGTGATCATTAACTCAGACAGGAATATCATTAGAAAAAAGTTGCTGTCTTGAAAAGTTTTTTTGACACTGTCCTGACTTTAGTGTGCATGCAATCGGTGACAACCCTTTAAAAGCAACTTCCACAAAGGTCTCATATTCATTTCAGACCTGTCAGATGATTCCTTAGAACTATATGATTTTCTAAAGTCACATGTACCACCAATCATATGAATAGGTAAGTATCTACATCTCTAGGTAGAAACGACTCATTTAGGTATGACACAGTATATTTTAATTCCGTCCGCACGGGTCGCATGTGTCACACAACATGAAAAGCAATGTTCCTGGTCTTTATCCAAGCAATCAGCTGCTCAGAAACTATCCAGGCTCTGCCAGGAGTGTCAGGAAAATGTGCTGCTTCAATCACGGCACATGGAACATCATATGCCAGTTATTTTCAACATATGGCTAAGTTTCTAACTTAATAGTAATGTGTACATTGCTACAGTAGAATCATTGACTTTAATTTTAGAAACATAGGTAAAGAGAAGTCAATAATAAAAAAGGAATGCTTGGATATTTAGCAGTTTATTAATTGGACAGAGTAACATATTTGCCCAGTGCTATTACTGGTGGCAGCTCTACTAGCAAACAAGAATGCAAAGGAGGCAGGTAGAGGCAGGGAATATTAGAATGAAGGATTTAGCATGGACTGCAGTGTTAAGGGCAAGGAACACCTATCGCATGCATTGAAATTTTAAAATAAATGGATTTTCACTTGGGTTGGAATGCTGAAGCTAAGCTAAATGAAACATTTCATGAAAGGGGGTAACTTACTTTGCAAAGTGAGCAGCCTATATACCGCCTTAGTAAATAAACCGCTTAGTCAGGTTGCTGCAAGTATACACACTTATCCCTACCTCTACTTTATACCTACTTCAGATTTTATTTATCAGCCAATTGGATATTTCCATTTTCCAGTCTAAAGCTATTTTTACCCAGAAGATAAATACGCTTCCAGGGAGTTTCTCCCCCTCCAAATGCTAGAAACCTAAATGTGATAGGAGTAATAAAGTTGGTGTTGTTGGTACTTCTGTTGGATTAAAGTGGTACTTCTGTACTGGACTGGACCTTGATCAAACGGAACTTTTAAACATTGGGGACAGAAAGTTTACCTAGTATGGGGTCCAGAAATGTCTGATGGTGGCCTTGGATATCACTAGTGCAAGATCCTATGTGAGATAGATGTGATGGCACAGATGTGGTTTACTCTGACATATTGTGCACAGTGTTTTTTTAAATGTTCTTTGGTAAGAAGGCTCATTATGGACATAACAAAGCCACACCCCTTAATTAAAAAGGGGTTAATGAGTTGCCTGGGGAATAATCTCTAATGAGATTAGGCTAGCCTAATTTCCCATGTGTGAACTTCCACATATCTCACCTCCTTCTGAGCTCTGTCTGCCCAACACTTGCAAAAGCACATATGAATCCTTTATTGGCTATAGGACAAAACCCTTTCTCTGTATGTGAACAAAACATGTATTTACACACATGACATATCTTATGTAATACCAGTCTGTGCAAACATTCCTGTGTTATTCTAGACATGGTTTCTCATTTGTGGACAATGTAATAAATCCAGAGTGTCAAAAACAGTATTTTGTAGAATTGTTTTATTTTCACGTTGCATTGTATGTAAACTAGATATTTATAAAATAATTTGTTTTTTGAGTGTTTACCTAATACCAGATACATGGCATTAATTTATGAACAATTATGTGAATAAACTGATCATATATCTATTTTATTCATTATTTTAAAGCAGATCAGCTTTTCATTGCTTTGCGGAGTACATGGACCATTCACGTTAGTTCATGCTTCCATCGAGATTCATTTCTAATGTCCGTTAATCAGAAGCACAGAAGGGCATTTAGGTGGAAGACATTATCTCTGTAGAAGGAAAATCAACGTGGGGAAAACATTCAGGTTCAATGCACATAGGGTCTCCAGTAGGAGGCCAATATATAAATACATGATCATAACTGAAACTTGTTCAGACAGCTCAGAATATAGAATAATGTCTACAGGGAACATGCACAATCAAATTTTTGCTTTTACAGTTTTGTTATGGTCATTTAACATTATCAGTACACACTTTATGCATATTTTTTCGAGTATTTTTTTACATCAATTTTTTACATGAGGGGGTCACTTAAAAAAACCTTCAGGGAACCCCTGCTATAATTACTATGTCCACAGGTCACAGTATATTAGTGTGGTTATCATTAGAAAGAATATCACCCTACAGATAGTCAAAAACAAATTACTCATTGCTTTTTGCTCATGAAATGGCTAGAAACCTTTGGAGGAACCCCAGAATTCCCCTAAACCATGCTTGAGAAACACTGATTTAGACCCAAAACCATGAAACTATTACACTTTTATTTTAGCTTTGCCACTGCTTAGCCGGTGCACTCTTAGTAACTTCCCCATATACTGCAGCACTCAGCCATGCATGTTGCATATTAAATATAGTAAGGATACAAGTTGGCTGTTTGCCCGGGAGCCATGTGTCAGTGTACACACATAAAGCTTTAGTAAATAAGCCCACTGTCTGACCTCCGGCCTGAATTCCTATTAATTAGAGGTGTCCGCAAGGGCAAGAGAGACTTTAAAAATATTTATCATTTTTTCTGTATTTGAACTTTCTATATATCTACCAGATGGGTTTGCTATATATATAAATAAGGTACTTTGTATTAAAATATCATAATTACACATTTGATCAACCTTGTGACTTTAAAATGAACATACATGTATTTATTTCCAACGGTATTTGTAGATATTCGTATATGTTGAAAATATATTACTATAGGAAGGATACAGCACATTTCAGCAGATATTATAAGTAGCTCCAAATAAAAAAGGTATTTCATCATTGTATTTTTAGCAATTTATTAAGCCAAAACTGCATACAAGAGAGATGACTATAAAGCCGCCCCCAAGGGAGGCATGGAGGTATATCTCCAGCTGTTTCCATTTCTCATGAATCTTTGTTTATGAAGAAATTCTGAAGATTTGTGCTGGAGCACAGGAAAAAAAGAAAAATCAGAAGCACTTTGTTAGCATTTTTTCATTCTGTTTGAAAATGGATTTAGAACTCAGCTGCACTCCAATTTATAAACTGGCAATGATTAAGTTAGCAGTCTAGATTGAGTAAAGTATGTTTGTTTATGAATATCTATTTTATAGTTCTGTATTATTATTAAAAATACAATTAATATTATTAATAACACATATATTGATATTTACAACAATTGAAAATAGAATTATGCCCACATGCAGTACATGTATATGTAGCCTGTGTATAAATGTGTGATAGCATGTGTTTCAAATGATCATTAACTGTTTGGATTCAATTACTTGGAGCTAAATGTCATTAAAGTTCACTTGCATATTGATTGTGCATGTGGACTGAAATTCCCAGTAAACCAAGTGTTGGAGAGCCTGGTAGCCGGTGTGCAGCAGCTCAGGGGACTTTGAGGTTTTCTAGTTAAAAATCTGCTTTGTTGATGTTGTTGATTGGTCTCTAAAGAAATAGATGACCCAGTAAAGCTCCACAAGGAGATGCAGAAACTTTCATGAGTTGTGTTTAGTCAAGCACCAAAATATTTCACAGCTTGGAGGATTAGATGAAATATCAAACACAATATAAGAAATGTTGCTAGTACGAAAATAACATTCTGAACAAATTTTCAAAACCAATACCTGCACCCATTATAACTCCTAAAAAAGTACTTTTGCATAGTCAAACGTGATGCTGTACACCAGTCTTTATAAACCTTTTTACTACAGGGGAACTCCTAAAATAATTTGTAGGTCAACTCATTGGGGGACAGTGGGAAATAAATGCTCCTTACCAACCCACACTTACAGTGGTGATCAGACAACAATGTACAGACAACTAAGGAGATCAATGAAGACCTCCATCTGGATCTCTCAAGTGGTGTTGACTACATAACTCATTAGATGGAAGGTCAACAGCCACAGCTCAAGGAACCAATGCAACCTCTGAAGGAACCCAAAGGTTCCATAGCACCCTGGTTGAGAATTGCTGCTCTTCACTGTAGCCAAATGCATCTAAAGGTTAAAGAATATTTATATTAAACCTGTGCTTCATTATATACAACTTGAATTGGACCCATACTTAGATATAATAAAAAATATGTATGCCTGTTGCCTGGATAAAAAAGCTGATCTTTTGGTTTCAGTGGTTTCAGTCATACATGTAGGTGTCTACAGTGGTGATACAATAGGTTGAATAACTGAATTCTCATTCTTTCTCATCAATTCTGAAAATATTAGAAACAGAGAATCAGAACACCAACCTGACAAGCAACAATAGCATCTTATATATTCACTCAATGGATTTCTCCATTTTAAAGTAAAATATTGGAGTGTGCAAGCTATGCCCTCTATTGTCTAGAAATGCCTTCTTCTAAGATAACTTTCATTTTATGGAATTCTCTACTTGCATTTCATCCACAGTGTGCCATCTCTGCAATGGCCCTTGGTCCATTTGTGGTTCTTTGCTTTAGGACACTATATTTAGTTTTACATAAGAGTAGAAAAACAGCTCACTTTAAAGCCCCTAAATCACTTAAAGTATACCTTATACCAAGATTGTTACCGGATTTGTACTTGGTTTTGCCTTAAAATACCTTATTTGCATAATTGTTCTTCCTGCATTCTTACTCCTGTGCTGCATGCTGACAAAGCCTAATAAGAGTTTGTTCAAGGATGGTTTGCTGGTGTTTGCAAAGCGAATGAACCACTTACCAGCTGCTGATCTACTGCTACCCCATGCTGCTTATCATTAAAACATATGAAAGTGCTTTCAATCATAAGCAGTGGCAGGTGGTTACAGGTGTTCTCAGTAGATCCCATAGGAAATTGCAGTAGATACCACATTTTGAGACCTTCCTTACAGTCAATTGTACATTTTAACACCCCTGCCGGTCAACTGATATGACAAAATGCCATAGATTTGATTATTAAAGCTCTCCAAGACTGGATAAAATACAGTATCATGGAAGATCCAGCAAACCTGGAATGGATCTGGTGCAGGCTGAAAACATTTGTAAGAAATCAATTCCAGGTCTGCTGGGTCACCCAGGTTCTTCCATGACAGTCTATCTTCTCCAGTCTTGGAGAGCTTTAATAAATCTAACCCAATGTGGTTAAAGTTTTCCATGTTTACTTACAGCTGTGACATGGTAACTTAATTGCTTCAAAACTTTATGATCACAACCCTTATACCACACATCTTTACACAAACTTGTAGTGTTAAGGAAAAAACAAGGCTTGGGTTAGGTCTGTTATATTATGTAGGCACTGGGTAGCACAATCAATCCAATGCCTAGTAAACTGCACA
The DNA here is from genome assembly GCF_032062135.1 of Pyxicephalus adspersus. NCBI lineage: Eukaryota > Metazoa > Chordata > Amphibia > Anura > Pyxicephalidae > Pyxicephalus > Pyxicephalus adspersus. The sequence goes on along the minus strand of NC_092860.1, from coordinate 131,712,065 downwards.
ATCCTATTTAGACAAAAGTGTAGCTGCAGCCGGAAAGTAAGTAGGACTATGAAAATGGAGGTTTTTCTATCTGACACCATTCATTTCTATGACTTTAACTAGTCTTTAAGCTGAATTCTCCTTTCTCAAGCAATAGGTCAGGCCAGGAAACCACACCACCCTTTTAAAACAAACATGACAATGATGGAGGCTGGAGCTTTATAAAAAATAATAATAATATATAATATTTTTTTAGAATTTAGAAAATAAAGTCGCTAGCTAAATAAGTAAATAACAGAGCGAATAATCACTAGAAGCGAGGAAGTTAATGAAGAACACAAAACCATGAGGCTGCTAGAAATCTAATATGAAGTCCAATATGGTAAAATAGAACTTAATTATGAAATGTATTATATTACTTTCTTAAAGGTAGAGCTCTTATTACCACTGTAATGGGATCCTCATCTTAAAAGGTAACATTTTTTTCCATCTATATTATCTACCAGCACAGATATAAATATCACTTGTGCCCATATTAAGTCTTACCCTACCAAGTCCATGATATAAATAGTTTACCCATACCATGCAGGCTTGGTGGTTGGGTGCTGGTGGAAAAGCAAGCGCGTTTTGAGACAGTCATGTCAGGAATGCTTATAGTGCCTTCGTTCTCTCCTATTACAAAATAATATGTATGTGCATAGGGTTTTTTAGGAGATGTGACCTTGAAGCCAAGCAGTAAGGGTAATGCCATATCAGTAAAGGATGTCATCTAAATCCCATTCAAAACAATAAAAGCCTGTTCATACAGACTACAGAATGACACATAAATAGCACAATGCCTCTACATCTTTATAACATAACATGCACAATTGGTATTGGAAAATATTATGTGCTGTTCTTGTCCCTTACCATTCATAGAATGGCCTAAAATGACAACAATTGAACACAAGCTATACCAGCAATTGTCATTTTATTCCTACATACTTATCACAGCTGACAACTCCATCTCAATTATCACAGATGACAACCAAAACTAGGTTGTAATATGGCTTTAAATTTATTAGATACCCATATTTATTTTGTTCTAGTTCCTTTTAAGCCAAAATAACCCATCTGGTATAACATAATAAAAAATGTTACTTGATGGCTAACACTAAATATCATGTGGTGTAAATGTGTTCTTAGGACAGCAATCAGCACAGGTGAGGACTGCCTTGCTGTTTTAGTACCATTGCTCATGGTCTATTTTAACAGCGTGTTGTTATTTCTAGCATTTTATAGACAGGTCATGTGACCCTTGCCAGGGACCTCATGTACAAGATCAAGGCTAAAAGACTAAAAATGTGAGTGACAGCAGTGGTACTTGGTGACAAAAGGTTGAGGTGACATTCCTTGTATCTGACTAAAGTAGCTCAGGCATCCTTACTTTATTCCTATCTGCTGAATGGAGCAATACGTGGACTAAAATAAAGGGTTGCACACTGCATAGAAGAGGCATTACACTGAACCTGTTTTTTTGCACTGGTAAAACATTGGTTTGCTTTAAATTTCAAATATTCTTTTTTTATAGCACAAAGCTGAATTATGTCTGCCAGTTTGCAATCTCTGTGCAAGTGCAGCTCAGTGCACAATCATAGAATAGGTGCTGGGAATGAATGAACTCCAATACGCATGAGCAGGAGGTATGTCATTGTGGAATGGCCATTGAGAATACCTGATGATCCCGATCATGAAAGAGGCCCAGGTGAAGATGTCTGCAAAGACTAGGAGAAGAAGTAGGTTGTTCCGCTTTAAAGAAATCAATAAACCTTATCTTTATTGTTTAAACTACTAATACCAAAAATCCACCATGTAATTGAAATGAACAAAGACAGCCATGTTTAAAGTCCAGGACACAGACAGTGACACAGGAGGAGAGGACCCTGCCCAGAAGAGCTTACAATCTAGGAGGTGGGGGAAGTATCACACAATAGGAGGGGAGATATGTAGTGGTGGAAAGTAGTGGGGGTTTCAAAAGAGAAAAGAAGATGGGTAGGCAAGTTTGAAAAAAAATGGGTTTAGAGTGCTCTTTAAAATGAGCAGTAAGTTGGAGCAAGCCGAATAGGATGGGGAAGACCATTCCAGAGAGTTGGGGCAGCTTTAGAAAAGTCTTGGAGCCATGCGTGTGAGGAGGTTATGAGTGAGGAAGTCATTAGTATGTCATTGGAGGAGCGAAGAGAGCAGCTAGGGGGTATTTTTTTTTATCATGTCAGAAAAGTAAGTGGGATAAGACCTATGGATAGATTTGAAGGTAACCATGATATCTTCCATAGATAGAGTGTAGAAGGTAGATCATGAAAGATTAAATATACTTTACTCATGTTGGTCTTGACAGCCAAAGCACATTTTTGTGCTTTTTATTTTAGCAGTTCGTATACCATGAAATATCAATATGCACATCTTGGGCTATATTTATAAAACAGAGAATTTGACATTCCTTGAAACTTTCACTGGTTGGAATCAACTACTACAATGGAGCACATGGGCATGGAAGATTCCCATGAGGCAATGTTTGAGGGGATGTCTGATTCCCTGTTTTATAAATAGAGCCCCTTACCTTTATGCATAATTATTTGCACAGTCACATTTCCCCTGAAATGATTTCCTTTCTATTGGTCTGAGAGGCATGTGGAGGTGTATATGGCTATGGTCTGGCTTTGGAGATGTTTGATTACATGGTAATAACCCCAGGATTCTGTCAGCAGAAGCTACTAATAATATCATTATAATTTATTATCATAAAGAAGGGCTGTAGATGACAGACCTCCATACAGAACTAGAAGTACTATCCAAGACACAGGAGAAGAGGACCCTGCCAAAACCAACTTACATTTTTGGCAATGGTGTATGTTAGAATGTCAACAGGAAGTAAAAACAAACACTCCTGAACAATTTTCCCCTAATTTAAATTTTCTCTTTCTTATTGTCTAAGCAGCAACCCAAAATGTTTTTGTGAATCTCCTTGTTGGCTCAAGGACAGCAATAAAGACCTGACCGAGATTTTGGCTCTTCCAAAAAAGAAGCCAAAAAGAATGCAATTTTATTTTAAATCTGAATTTTCCTGGAGTGTACTTTCCATACAGTGATAAACCCTGAATCTATTGTGAACAAACACTAATATAATCTTCCAAGTAATCACCAATAAAAGACCAATCATAAACTGATTTGTATGAGAGTATAATGGTATGGTCTGGTTATCTGCTTAATATTAATTGAACCCACAAAGCCCTGAAACATAAACAAATTCCCACGTGTGAGCGCTTATAATGTGAGTTATGTTTATGGTGCTGCTTTGGAAACACGTTGACAGTGCTCTACAGAACCGCCGAAGATAGGCACCATAAAAATGTCAAACATATGCTTTATGATTGCTAGAGGAATCATTCAGGGCTTTTGATATTATCTACGATTCCTTGATGTTCCGATAGTGTTCTGTGCACTGTGGGTGTTTCTGATGTCTTCCAATGCTGAGCCAAAGCAAAAAAATCTATAATTTCCAACATCGAGAAAATGTGAAAGCTCTGTACACAGAGAGATTTTTAATCTCTGTGTTGTGGAATTACACATAATACCACTTCCTATTTTAATTCCCATGATCCTCTGTGCAGAGGCTGAAATTTAAGATCAGGTGCAAAATGGAAGAGTGTAAACTTGCGAACTGAAGTGAGAAAGAAGGGACAGAGCAGCTGTGATTGACACATTCAAATTCACCTAAAACAGTGTTATATTTCAGTCAGTGGGAAAGGTGCTGAGACACCCTCAGAGCCCATGTAAGAAGACACTGCATGCTCCAAATAAATATTTGTGTTACCAGGAATTGAAAGAATGAAAGCTCAACCGTATTCAGATATACCAAAGCAGGAAACCATATAGTTGTGTATTCTTTACCTTATCAATGGATGCAGCTAGTGGAAAACTCAGAATATATCTTTACAACAGCCTCACAATTCCCTATTATAGGAAAATCTACACATAAAAGCCAATTACTAGAAGTCAATTAGTTGTGCTGCAGAGCTCATGTGTTCAAAGTGAGCATGCTCATTAATGGGGAGGGCTCAGAAGCTATTGCTGCCCAATCAGCAGGTTGGAGGTAAGGCCTTAACCAAGCTGTGCTACTTCTGCAGAGACTTGTACTTGGATCAAGCCTGGCTGATGAGAATTATATTACCTCTGAAAAGTAAAAATGTCCCCTAATTGTCCCTTTACCTGTGCAGGTGGCATTATGTTCTAGGGCTGGCTATACAGAAATTATATTTCATGGGCATTTAGTGCATAAAAACCACCTAGATCCATCTATCTATCTATCTATCTATCTAGTCTATATCTATGAATCTATCTATCTATCTATCTATCTATCTATTCTATATCTTTGAATCTATGTATCTATCTATCTATCTATCTATCTATCTATCTATCTATCTATCTATCTATTCTATAGCTATGAATCTATCTATCTATCTATTCTATATATATCTATCTATTATCTATCTATGAATCTATCTTTCTATCTATCTATCTATCTTACTATCTATCTATCTATCTATCTATCTATCTATCTATCTATCTGTTATCTATCTATCTATTCTATATCTATGAATCTATCTATCTATCTATCTATCTATCTATCTATCTATCTATTCTATATCTATTAATCTATCTATCTATCTTACTATCTATCCATCTATCTCCCTCTTGCTCTTTCGCTAATACAATTGAAGGTTCTCTAGTTAAACAGCTTTTGATTTGTCCCACTAGTTGGACTTCTAAGCTATACAGGACCCCGTTGATGAGATAGCCCCCAAAACACATCACAGTCATGTAAAGCTCTGAACATTTTAGGCAGATTTGTTCACACAGCAAGTATACCAGTCCTGTTTTGCACACAAACCCAAAGTCCAATGATGGGTGCATGCCTACACGATGGTACCATATAGACAATAATCCAAAGAAAGAAAAATGCCAAATATATTAAAACAACTGTCTTGTCATCCTGAGTTGGAGCATTTTACCTTTGTAAGTCTTATCTTATGATATTGCAATGACTTTGTACGTTGGCTACATTTGGTTTGCTTGTTACTCTGGACGGGGCGTAAACACATTATGTAAAAAGTGGTCCTGATCATTATGCAATTACCATATATTTTCAATATATTTGCGGCTTAGGCTTTTAAACTTGTCCTCTCTGTATTTCATGAGAGAGGAAACCTGTAGGTTTTTGAAACGCCATGCCCAAGTTATATAATAGAATATCATATTTGATATTTACTGGCTCTTTTTGGATTATTGCCGTCACAGCCATGCAGAACTGAAACATTAGAATGAAATTAAACCTTGCCTTATCCTAAACAGATAAATGAGAATCTACACAATCACTAAATTGTACTTCTAATTATTGTAGCTTCTTTTAATTGTCATCAGATAACACATGAATGTGAATAACTCATTGGTCTTACCTCCCATTAGAACAAAGTACAAAGAAACACTTTTTTTTTTTTTTTACAGAGAAGCAACAATTTTAGTAGTTATTTCCTAATAAATTGCTACCACCAGCAGTGTCAATAAGTCAGCTTGACCCCTGGTAGTGCCTGAATGAAAACCCAGTCACTTGTAATGACATAAACTTTAAATTGTTGACTGCAATAAAACTTGAAATCCCTACACATTTGGTAACATTTCTTTACTCAGTTTTTATTTCTTGTGATTGTTGTCAGCATTTCCAAGCTTCTTAAAGGCAACTTATGCTGATAGATATAGAAGCCTGCCATTGCTGACAATCTTAATAGGCAGCGCATGGCTGTAATACTATTTGTGTAAACAAACTATAAAAAGAATGGAGCATGTGAAGTCAGACTGAAATCAAATATCCTCATATGCTCAGTAACTTCAAAGGTAAAGATACTTATAGATCAGCATAACTTATTGGAACCAAGTCCAGAGGGGTGTAAAAGGGCATCCTTCATATTTTTCTTAGTATGGTTCCAAAATTATAGTAATATAGTTAAAAAAAAAGACAACTCTTTAATGTTTTTTTTTATAGATCCACAGCTTCTTGTAATCTAAGGCACAGCAGAACTAGGAGTGTGATCACTCTGAACCAGACTTGATGGTCAAAAAATTTTAACTTTGTATAAAGGTGAGAAAAGTACAGGAATGGACTTATCTGTGAACTTATGTGTTACTATCCAATAACAGGCTGCTTTAGGATTGATGGTGTATGTAGCGCTGGCATGTGGGGATCCCTTGGTAGGTGGGCCCATCAGACGCAGGAAAGCATGAAAGGTAGTAAAAAGTGCCATGAAAAATTTTTTTTAACCCCTTTGATCATTAGCAATTCTGCGTTTATTGGTGAGACTTATAAATAACAACCAGTATAATACTTAAATATTTGCTGCATGATAATTTGTAAGATTGAATTTAAATGTGGAGTATAAACTGCTCCTATGTGAATCAACTCAATTTCACCATTGGCCTGTGCTTTATACACATTACCCATTGAACATTATATTCAGGCTTGAGCCTGATTAGCTGTATTTTTAAAGGCTTAATAAGAAATTGGATTTTTTAATAGTGAAAAATACTGAGATTTTTTTTTGACATCCCACCTACACAACAAATACAAGTTGGATAGGGTTGGTATCCAAGCTGCATTGCTATACTACAGTGGAAAAAGATGTAAGATCACCAACCATGGTGTTAGGTCATTCTCATTAGAAGAACTGGATGAACAGAACTACAATTATCAGTAAGTCGGTAAATTACCAGTTCACACCTATGTATTACTGGGAAGTCGTTTGTTTCTGCTATTAAGTGCACATTCTTGCTCTACTAAATATAATACATTATTAGCATAGGTACACAAATCTCCTTGTTTACTTGATTTGTTTTGGCCAGATTTTCTACCGCATTGCAATATTTGGCCGCTGTATTGAATCATGGTCTGCTGGTTTATATGTTCAAACAAAGAAAGGAATACAGAAAAAAAAAGCCATCCAAGAAGGAGCAGGAAAACAGTCTTTGTTTCTTGAAAATGCTATTAATGCATAACCTTGCCTGGTGAGAATTCATTATATAGCTAATTATAGAACTGAAACACATATGCATGCATTGTATATGTAATAGCTCTACCTGCTCAAATATTACTAACGCTGTTCATCCTCTCTTGTGATTTATACATCCCATGTGTGTGCTTTATAGCTAGAGAATGACACCACTTTTCAAGAAATGCATCCTTCTATATTTCCTTTCTGTCTACCTGCTAACTGGAATATAAGTAGTTCCATCCTCTACACCTAAATGTTTGCTTTGCCCAGGGGTAGTTTGAAGAAGATGGATACTTACCTCTTTCCTTACTCCCCCAGCAGCCAGAACTCTACTTCACTCTCATCTTCTCTTGGCATGTTGAACCACTGTCCCTACATTGCATGCAAAATATCAGAGAAAATGGCAGCAAGACTATATTTGTGTGACCAGACATACTGCAAGGAGTAACAGGAGCCAAAAATAAGGTAAGTATTCCCCAGCTATCAGCAATCCTTGCTACCTTGGGTAATTTAATTTAAATTTAATTTAATATTAATTTAAATTGGGTAAATGGTAATTTGTTTTCTTGGTTTCAGATTTAAGTATGCACATATTCTTTACTTTCCAACCCCCACTGAGTAAAACATGTTAAAATGAATGCATTGTGTATGCAATACCTGCCTTATGGTGCTGGGAATCCCAATCTCTTTCTGATTTCTAGTATGCAGGGGGTTGTAGAAAGCTAACACAAAAAAGGTTCATTTAAACTAGCATTTGTGGTATTTCAATGAAGACTTTACTTAAGATTGATTTTTGTTCTTCCAATATTAGCCTGCAGTTCTTCTATAACACTAAACACAAATATTCAAGAAAGAATGAAGTGTGTGACTTATGTTCACAGCTATCCACATAAATGACACTCAGATATAGATCTTGTAACAGGTAAATTCTGGGTACAACCAGAATCTCTATTATGCCTGCAAATAATTTGTAAATGTGACTAAACCATGTGACAGTCTGGCTACACCTTTTCTCAGGAAAGTACATTGTTTATACACCCAAAGCTGATCTAGTCTAGCTTGCATTGGATTTTGTGTATTAAAAAAATATTTATTTATATATACTCATCATGGAGACATCATAAATTCCCTTTTTGAAGATTTTGCAAATTGTAAACATAAATTGCATTGAATATGCATATGCATACATTTTATATCACTATATAAACCATATAAGAGTAGAACTTTCCTTTCTGGTGCTTAAAGAATTCATAAGCTCCCAGTGCAATAATATTGTGCAGATAAAAAAAAAAAAACTATGGAGTTTAGTTTAGATTTGGTTTTAAAAAATACGTTTTAAACAGTGGGAGAGGGAAGCTGTGGATTCACTATAAGTATAAAGTGCAGGGACAAGGAGGGGGTGATATAAAAGGGCATTTTAGGGTTTAAGTGTTAATTGTGTAGGTAGACTGTTCAGTCTGATGGCAAGGCTGGAATACCACTTTCTCCACACTGCTGAACTGCTTACACAGGTGAGACGGTACATGTAGCCTCTTACCTGTGACCGCCCATGAAGAATAAGATGGGGTGGTGTCAAATGTTTGAACATTTTAAAAATCAGAGCAATGGTTTGGACAGCAGAGTGGCTGGCAAGGTGCCAGCCCCCAGGATCCACACAAGAACTGTTGTTCCTGCTACCAGTGTGAACATAGCCTTGGATTTTAGGTTTCATTTTTGTGCATTAAACAAATGCCTACTCACAAATTCTTTACTTTTAGGTTCTGCTTTAAAGTAACTAAAGTTCCACGTTTAAACATTTTTGTATGGATCAGGCAGACCAATATTGCAGAAAGGTACAGGCAATGTTCCTTCTGCAATAAGTATTCTTACCTGCATGTAACCTCCCTGAGCTGTTCTGGGTGTTCCCAGAATACCCAACAATCCCGGCTTTCCCAGAACTAAAGGAACAGGTGCATGGGAGTTATGTCATATGGCGGCCAAAGATCAAAAATAAGAAGAGAAGAAGAAAGAAGATGGCGGCACCTGCATTGGAATAGGGGCAGGTGAGTATAGCAAGGTTAGTTTCACTTGTACCCCACAGTCAAATCAATGATTAGGTCATGGTTGCCTTGCTTTGGAATAATGTTTATTTTGCACGTTGCCCTTATAGCCTTACTGAACAAACCTAGTATGTTAAGCACAATTGCAGATTAACGTCTAAAATTTGCATTAAAAAAACAATTACAATAAACTATTTGAAACATTTTTGGATATACAATCATTGTTATTCCTTAATGTTAAAATAAAAATGCAAAAGGCGATACGAAAGATCTGCCAGTGTTATTTAAATGAAAACACTTTTATTTCTTTTTTTTTTCCTTCAAGAAACAATTAAACATATAGTTCTGTATGATTGTATCTATTAAATAAAATGCCTAAAGATTAAATACAAGAAAAAAAGTCTCAATGCTTTTTAATTGGAAAAAGACATAAAAACACTTCTTATTGTACTTTACTTTTTAAATCTGGAGATAAAGGAACAGCAGAGATATCTTTTAATGTCTGTATTTAGATGAGACTCAGTGATAAGGCAGCTTTTAAATTAGAGAAAGCAGCTCTCATAAACTAATGCAGTACTGCAGTATAGGGAGCCATTCACAACACGGAAGCTGTGAATGAGTATTTTCTTAACCACTATTATAGGTCTCCTCTATTACAAAAGCTCACCTCAATACGGCACAATTGCTTGAGAGATGGTGTTAGTTATGATGTGCTGCGGATTGCAAGACTGATACAGGCTAATCTAGTATGAAGGGCAAGAAGGCTGAGCTGATCTAGCACAAAAAATACAGACTAAAAATATCCAGCGTTCCCTGGATCTTCCGAAAAATAATAAAAGTGCATGGTGACTGGCAATTCTAAAACTGTACAACAAACTGTTTGTAAAATAAAGTACATGCAAACCCAAATGGAATGATATATAAAGAATATACTATTTTAAACAATTGCTCAAATATAATAATAGTTTTTTAACCTTTAGGTATCAGGGCTGTTATTGGCATGTAGGCCATTTGCTTGTAATTGATTGATGGTTGCATGCTATTTTTTTAAGAGCAAGTTTCCTGATAATGATATCAAAATATCACGACTGTTTAATGTGTGTTGAAATGTTACCATTGAGACAGGCGACAACACCAGAGCACAGAAGAAACACATGGATAGAACGTGGTGACCATACAACAAGACTTATCTGAACCTTTGTAGCAGCATCAGCTATTACTTGGCCAATGGTAATATTGACTCTAAAATTGCTTTCCTACCAGACCATGACACTTACCACTCTGGATTTAACTTTTTTTTACTAACCACCAGAAGGTAAAACCATCAAGAAGAGCAACATCCATTAATAGTTGTTACATAAGGAGCATAGAGCTCTCTACTTCATCAAACAAGAAAAAGGTCATTTTTAGGGTTTACATACACTTTAGAGCCTATTTCAGATCTGAACATAACCACAGTGGTTTGCTGCAAACTCAACCGATTCCCAACTGCTTCTATTCAACTGAATGGGAGTGATTGGGAACCACTTTGTTTAGGTGGCTGGGGTTGAGGTACAGTTGTAGGGTTGGAGCTGCGATTGCCGAATTCAACATGTTGCTTTTGGCCAAGTTTGAGCGGCCAGCCATTTTTATTGACTTGAATGCAACTTCAACAGTGGTTGGAAAGTGGTTGGAAGCAGTTGGTTGTTGCTGGAAGACTGAGAAAGGAAGGGCCTAATTCATCTTTTTCCATCAAATTTCTAAAAACATTGAACCACATCACTGCAACCCCAACCACACTGAACCCCGTGACACAAAGGTTGAGTATGGTTGAGGGTCAATTGTGGTTGACACAACAACCTCAGGGCTAAACTACACAATATTGGAATGAGTGGCAAAGAGCAACCAACAGCAGCGGGTTGCTACCGCACAAGGGGCCTAAAGGATTACATAGGTGTGAAAAGGTGAAAAGCAAGCAAGTGGCTGCAAAAGGCCTAATAGCATTTTCCTTTTTGGTAAATCAGGTCCATGCTGTATTAAAAGATTTAACATTTCAGGTAAACTAAAAGAATAGTTGTGATTGGACCAAGACTATATGTAAAAAAGCAAGACTTACCCATCATGTAAAATAATTCCACTGGTTGGCTCCACAAAAAGTAGGCGCCGTAATATATTATGTTAAATTTATATAGTCTAAAGGAATAGAAAAAATGATATAATTGTAACTACCCATTCACTTTTATGCTCATGACATCCAGATGCCTAATGCAAGTTTGTGATAGATAGTACAATCACTTTCTAATTAAGCCCAACTGTGCTTTATATTAGGCAGAGCGCTATAAACATTATGGCATAATATGCTTGGAAAATATTTAATACTTTCCATTGTAGGTGCTTTCAGAATGTTCACTGCAGCAGTTACGTTCCACTATGTTCTTTTATAAAGGTGAAGAGAATTGCCTTCTGTGTCCATTATGATCGGAGCTGTATGCATGGTTCTGTCTGCAGTGTTTACCATTAGGAACAAGCATTGAATCATATTGCTACAAGAGTACAGCAAACAAAAGTCCCAAATTGCATTGAGATTTTTTTTCCAGTGAAACAAAATTTGATCATCTAATGCAATAATTGGGAATATTTCATTCCAGCATTAAGGTATTTGAAAACTCTGCCCAATTACTATTCTTTTCATTCTTTTCCATTTATGTGACCATACATTTGTATGTCACAACCAGCCAAAAGCAATTCAAGGCCTATTTAAAATGTATGCAAACCTTTCTGCTTTTAATCACTCAGGACCTAGAACAAGAACATCTTGTTTATAATGACTCCTTGCAATACAGGGCCTGCTCAAAGATTTCTGTCTTATGAAGTATTATAACAAATTACTATTTGATGTACAAGCCCAATAAACAGTAAACTACTTCCTTTACCTTACTTGAATAGGACACATCCTAATGCATTGACTGCACATGCTTGCCCTCCCAGACACTGCAGCTCCCAGTGGGTGGGATTCAGCACCAGTGTCAGTGCAGCCAATCCAGAAAGCAGTGGGCAGGACTATGTGAGGCCAGATGCGGGTTAGACTAGCACTGATAATACTTAATCTGCAATATTGTCTATTCCAGAATTGTACAAACAGACATAAGCTACATATGAGTGGCAACTAAATTCCGTAGTAGTGCAGCATTGTTGCCACCCATAACAAAAAGCTGCATCAGGTGGCTCAACAAAATTTTGTAATAATATAAAACTTTAAACACAAATGCTCTTTTTTTGAGTGCTGAAACATACATTTTTAACAGATGTCCAATTTCAATTTAAATTTACAAAACAAAAGCCAGACAGTTATCCTTTTATATACAAAAATGTTAATTTGCATTATTTCATATATACCTAAATCTGTTGTTAGAGAGAACAACCTGTAGGACAGAATCCCATATGAAGTATGATGAGAAGTTATAAGACTCCCCATGTTAAGGGGTGTTCCCTTTATTTTTCTGAGGTTCTTTTAGATTTTTTGATTTGGACAATAGGAAATTCTGTTCTGTTTGGCCATAGCAGGGATGATTACTTTTAGTTCAGCCTATCTTTTTTTTTTATTGGTAAATGAATAAACGCTGTACTAGTTGCTCAGCCAATATCCTAAAATAAATCATATTATTTAATTACATGATATTTGGAGTTAGAATTGAAGGTCCTCAGCATCACCTAATAGACAAAAAGCTGCCTTACTATGTCAATCCACTTAAGAAAATCAAAGTCCTGTTAACATATACAGTCCTACCCTTCCTTTGTCCTAAGGTACAAAAAGGGGTCAGAATAAGCAATTTCTTGTTATTGGTGGTTCCCTTGTTATATATTAAAGCTCAGTGGTGGTCCAATTAATAGATAAAATAGGCTTCACATAGGGACCCTAAGGATGCTAAAGGACCTCATATAATTACCAGCACATGTAATGCTACAGAACACTGAAAAATACCTCAAGATATGGTCTAAGGCTTAACACAACTAGGACAATTTTCTCTTTTAACTGATTTTTGATTTAATAAAAAGTGTGACCTGAAGTAAAAAAATATCAACAGCTGACATATTTTATTTTTTTATTTATTTTAGCAGACATAGATAGTGAACAAAAATTCTGAAGTCATGTGTACAAAAGATCCACTCAAACCTAGATGGATGTGTGGCCAGTTTCTACCCAAGACAAAAAATTGAAAAGAGGGAGTATCGTACTCATATGTGGATTTGGACATCGTACAGGGGATTGCCTGAGATTGTGAAGATTGTACAAGAGATGGTCAGATACTACTGACAATGTACAGAAAGTGGTCAGGAACTGAGATTGTTGTACAGCAGATAGTTAAAGTTTGCCAATTTGTAGAGTAGATGGTCTGAGACTGTGGACATCATATAGAAGATGGCCCAAGACTGTGGAAAT
>NC_092860.1:131667352-131698317 GCF_032062135.1 Pyxicephalus adspersus | reverse complement strand
CCCAGGACTGTGGACATCGTACAGAAGATGGGGCAGGACTGTGGACATCATTCAGAAGATGATCTAAGACTGTGGATATCGTTCAGGAGATGACCTAAGACTGTGTACATTGTACAGGAGATGCTATAGACTGCAGACATCATACAAAAGGTTCTCAGTTACTATTGACATTATAAAGAAGATAATCTGAGGCTTAAGCCATCTTTCAGAAGGTTCTTAGGGACTGCAGACATTGTTAAAGTAATGATGAATTAGTACAAACATTAACAGGAGTGGGTCAGATACATGTCATGGAACATACTATAGGGTTATTGCAATGACTGTGGACATACTACTAATGTGGTCGGAGCCATCAGATTTCAGTCTAATAACCACATGACTTCTCTGATCTCCTTATTTTCTCATACTCAAAGTATCTACATTAAGTTCACATGTAGTATTTAGGCTTCTGATTGAGCAACAGGGCTGTATAGGGTTCCCTTTTCTGAACCTCTGACCAGGTGCTTCAATTGTCATCTGGATTTGAAGCCTTTGGCCTTTTGGTTGGCAGTGTCCTTCCTTTTCTCCTTCCTTATATATATATAATATTTTTTCTGAGCTCTGGCTGTCTGGTTGTTTTAAGCCTCGGTATTTCCTAAACCTCTAATCAGAATAAGTTTGCAGTTAGTGGTCAGAATTTCTAATCTGCATGCTCGTTTCAGATCCTTGACTCAGAACATATTGAAACTAAAGGATTTGCATGACAGCCCAACAACTATCCAAAGGAGGTCAGCAATGATATCCTCCATCCTTCATTTCCCTCAGTACAGGTGGCCATTAAACAACCGGCCAATATAATTTGTAATTTCACTTGATTTACAGTGCGTGACAAGAATCTAATATACTAATACTATCACTATTAATAATAATTATTATGATGAAAATATAATAGTGATAGATAAAGAAATAGATGGATAGATTGACCAAATAGAGGATTTTATCGTGCCATTATTTATTATACCTGACTAAGCCTCAGAGTTTATTGCTCCTCAAGCATTACTTCCAAACTTCCTTCTGACGTGTGATATAAAATGCCTAATGCATATGCTAAGTAGAACTGAAAGGAGAAGCACTATATTTTGTGAGATCACCAAAAACATCCATAATCTGCCCAAATACACGCAGATGTTACCTTCTCGCTCCGAGACTCTCCGTCCTTTCAATTAATTTTAAAGGAAATCATCACTTTGTGGTTCTCTTGTTTTTTTTTTTTTTTGACTATTAAACATCAGATAGTTGGCTAAAGACATGATATTTTAAGCACTCACATTGCTGCATCTCACAGAACTATTAGTGTGACTAATTACAATTGATACCTTCACTGGCTTGCTAATGTGATAAGGGAATACATAAGCACGCCATAAATAGTACGTACACTGGAATGCAGAGAGCCATCAGCCAAGTCACCCTTGTCTTGTTTAATACCACAGGCCTTTTTTTATTTTTAACAAATAAGTACTATGTTTATAATTTATTATGCTAAGGAGACAATAAAATTTGTAGTAACTGAACCACATTTAGTAAAGCACTATGTATCATAAAGAATTGTCATAAAAATACTTTGTTTTGCAGCTCAGTGCTAATGATCTACTGCAGCCTAGTTGCCTTAACGCCTACATGCACTTCATTGATAGTTACATGTCCATGATGGGTTTTTGATGGTGACAACAGTGGACCATACCTGTCTAATGTATATTTTTATGGCCACTAGTAGTCCATATTGGGAGCCCATGTGATAAGGTGACAATGTCAGAGCATAGTTGGCAGACAGAGGTAGAGCTTCCTCATCCTATAACGCATAGTGGTTGAACAAGCACCCTAACAGTAGGATCACCAGGTAGGGAAAAGTTTATATGTGATATTAGTGTTTGGGTGTACATACTTTAAATGTACCCCTTTTTTCAGGTTTTAGATATTCAAGTATTTACATATTTTTAACCCGCAGTAAAAAAGCCCTCATTCACCCATGCAGCTGCAGGTATTGTGGATCAATGCATCATTAAGAATGCCCTCTGACAGGTTTGTCGTCGGATTTACAGCAGCTTTATCTTACTCTGCTGACTTGGCAGTTGTTATGTTTTATATTAGCGGGCTTTCAAGCCATTGGGCCTGATTTGTTAAAGCTCTCCATGGCTGGAGAATATACACTATCTTCAATGAACCTGGGTGATCCAGCAAACATGGAGTGGATTTCCTAAAAGTCATTTGCTATTTGTTAGCGAATATTTTTAATCCTAGACCAGAACCATTCCAGGTTTGCTGTATAACCCAGATTCACTGATGAAAGTGTATCTTCAGTTTTGGAGAGCTTTGTAAAATCAGGCCCATTAATGGGAGAAAGCAAATTGAGATAAAGGGATTGATTTACTAAAGGCTGCTTACATAGCAAAGTGAATTATTTGACTTAGCCTAGTGAATACGGGGAAAATTAATTTTACAAGTAATGCCTAAATATGTGCAAGGAACAAGATTTTGATTTTTGATTGGATGGTTAAAGTCAGTGGAGTGCCACCTTATTCACTAATTAAAATATCCCTTGCACAGGGTCAATTCATTTCCAAAATAAACAGTCAAAGGGCCTGATTTAATAAAGCTCTCCAAGGCTGGAGAGGATACACTTTCATCAGTGAAGCTGGGTGATCTAGAAAACTTGGAATGGATTTTCTAAAAGTCAGGAAATGTTTTGAATCCTGGGCAAGATCTATTCCAAGTTTGCTGGATCACTGGATCACCCAGCTTCACTGATGAAAATGTATCCTCTCCAGCCTTGGAGAGCTTTAATAAATCAGGCCCAAAGTGTCTTAAAATTAGACACACTACCTAACTGTTTGTTACGATCCTCAATGAGGATGAATTACTCCACATTTCCTCTTTACTACAGCTACAAAGGTCAGTGAAGGTTTGTTCTGAAGGAACATTACTATTTAGGAATATGTCATTCATTAGATGTTCATAGATACAATTTAAGAAAAATATGTATCAGCAGGGAACTGGGTTAACTAGAAGTATTTTAGCAAACATTTGGGGCTATAGTTGTCAAGCATAGCATATGGCAGCAAAGCTGTCAATCTTTTTTCTTATTTGCTGCCATTTCTGAGATTGTACCTCAATAAACTGTAAAAGTTCATTTCATACTAAAGACTGATGCAGCTGTTATATTGAAGTACATAAAAAAGTATTAACATTAAGACACATGTTCACACAACCAGAGATGTTCTGGGGATGCCACGCTTCATGTAACAGGCTGCATGTAATGTGATTTTAGGCTTAGTGCATGGTCCTATGAGAGTGAAAATAAGCTAATTCCAGAGGCTGGGGGGTGATGATTCTGGAAGGACCTAACCACAAGCTACATTTGCTGTGAAAGAGACATTTTAATGTAAAATTTAAATCCAGAGAAGTACACAGGTGATGCAATTCTGTGATTGCAGAATCCTGATACCCTATAGCAGCATCTAAACCAGGAAAGGGTATTATTCTAATTAGAGCCACAGATTATAAAATATTATAAAAGAATAATTACATATTAAGTGTTATATCACAGGTTATTATTAAGGTTTACATTTAGCTGATGAGTGTACATTTAGAATTATTAATATTTTCATTGTCATGTCTGAAGCATAGGCCTTGTTTAGTAGCATTCAGTGTTATACCTGTCACAATATATCAATGGCTCTATTATCCATCATTGAAGAAGCCATCGGAATAGCTCAGAACTCCAGGCATTTATTAACCAATCACAGATACAAAATGTGTGCGCAGGAAAATTACCCTAAAAGCACGGCATGTCTCCAGAGACAAGAGTGAGAAAAAGCTAAACTGGCAATTTTGTAGGTGATTTTCCTGGAAACCTGCTGGTGGGCCATGGATCTCTTCCACTATATGCCGTATGTGTATTACTGAAGGAACAGGAAAAATCTACAAAACCTTTACTTGCCAGTCTTTGGTTTCATCAATATCTTTGCTGATCAGTGTGAGAGTCTACGAAGGTTTTTGTGATATATTTTACTACATTACAAACAATAAGCTAAACCTCCCAACCACCCCTAATTTGGGGGGATTGTCCTTATGTCAGATCCAAGTCCTTCTGTCCCTCTTTGCTTCTCAGCTGTCCTCTTTGGGTGGATATATACACCTCTTAACAAATGTATATGGGATAACTTTTATCCATTTCAATTAGTTTTTTAAAAAGATAACAAAAAGGAAAAGTAGTTGTAAAAAAGCACTTGTTGGTATACCCATCATTTTTTGCATTTTGCTTTTTTCTGGTCGTGGGTCATGGCATGAGTGGGCCATTTGCCAATATATTTTAGTCCTTCTTCTGTATGTCCAAGAGTTAGGAGATATGAGTAAGTAAAAGAGATTTCAAAATGTCAAATGACCAGAGCAGGAAGGGATAACATTGAGTGGGACTTTGCAGCCAGTGAGGACAATGGTGTTGAATGGATCCAGAAGAGGCGCACATATACATGTATACAGAGATTGAAAAACTCATTTCACTAAAATCAATATTGCAGACAGCTAACTATAATAATCCACATTGTAATGGGCTAACCTAAAGCACATTTCATGCAATATGTTGGTAACTCTATCATTATTACTAAATCATTGACTTATTCAGTGGGACATATTAATATACATTTATCCATGCATTCCATACACTTTAGGTTTCCATTCAGACATTACAAGGGCCACTCATTCTCTTTTTCTGGTGGTCTAAGCCATGGACCAGTGTGCACCACACATGAAAGGCTCCCTGGATTCAATGCAGGGAGTACCAACTTATATAAAACCTGAAATGGATCACTCATCTAAAGTCATAGGTTAAATACATTTAAGGGAGCCCTTTTACCTTTTTAAAAAGAATTGTACTGATGCCTATTCACGTCTAAGATTTACACAGTTTGGTCACACAGCTCATATCTGTCAGGCCACCAATGCTATCCCAACACATGGTTACTCTAGTCTTTCTGTGTGTTGTGCTGCCATTTATTTATATTAGCACACACAGTATAGTAAATGCCAGCACACCCAAACTGCAATGCAGCACAACACACACCATATGTTACACATGCCATCCTTAAAAAAGGTTCAGATCCTAGTTTTTGTTTTATTGCCCTTCTTTGGTAGTCTATTATAAATGAACAGACTGCCCAGAAATAAAATCAGATCCATGGAGGATGAAGGTGTCAAGACTTAAAGGATATTAAATGACCAATTGACCCTAATAGTAATATTTTAGTTCTTATCTTTAAAATTAAAGCACATAATGATTTTTTTACTCATCAGAGACTTTGATGATCCTTAAAGTTGGGTGCACATGGGCAGTTTTTCTCTGTGGGACTGTGGTACTAAAATCACTCATGATCCCTTTTGATATATTACCAGATTCCTACATATGCATATGCATGCAGTAACAACTGAACTCACACATTGGGGACATTGTGTTATTATTAATAATTAATTGTGTCCACATGCTACACTATATTTTTCCTTATGTGTAGTGATTGATCACCAGCAATTAATTGCAGTGGGATCATGGGCAAAACAAAAGCTCACCTGTGTGTCCTTAATCCTAATGGTAAAAGTGTCATTTACCTGCAATTAATGTATTTCACTTTTTTATCTGGACCCTTTAATTTGTAATATGTCAGATAATACCATCATTGTCAGGGAGTTTGTAGGACACAGAGATTATATTGAATATGTTTGCATGGTTATGCAGAGCAGTATTTAGTATTTAGAGACAAAACAGCTATAGAGAGATAAATAGATTTTCCATGAGTCTGGATTTCATTGTAAAAACTATAGGGTCAGCTGGTCCTGGATTTTCTATTATTTGATACTGTTATGTGCCACTTCCAGTCTATTTCCAGATCCTGTGTATTATCTAGCCTGAGCTACATCAGTGCTTTGTGATGACATTTTATACACCAGTTCCCTTGCATATTTGTGGCCTAAGGGAGAGATAGTCAGTAATCTATGGTAAATGCTATTCTCTGAGAAATCTGCTGTTTCTGCATTGCTATGCATCTTGCCATATTCGATAAGTGCTCCCCATTTGACAAAAACTGCGTGGATTAGGTCATGTTATATACAGTTTGCTACCGAAGATAGAAACTATGTATAGGAGTTTGGCTGTGTGAATCATTTTACCAGAAGCTTAAAGAGGAACCAGGGGGAACATCATATAAAGGCATAGGATGGCGTTTGTCACTATCATATAGAGGACAGATTTTGTATTTCTAAGCCGTATTTGCAACATAGTTTTATTACTTTTTCAACCTGCTGGTACATCAGTTTTTTTCCATTTTTGGAAGAAAAAAATGTTTTTGCAGTACAATTGCAAAGCAATGGGTTAAAATTCACACACACGCTTGAAGCCACCCTTCCTAGACTTCCCTAGGTACTATTTCCAGTTTGGCATTGTGTTCTATGGAGCACATGTGTTAATGCAACACACAAGACATGCATTGGTGTGCTGGGGTGATATTCATTCCTAAATCGCCCTAAATGCACCTTCTCAAAATGTATTTTTTTGGGCAATGTGTTTTTTTCGGCAATATGCCGTGTCTGTTCCTCTTTTGTACCCAAGTCTTGTACCTGTTACCCTTTTAGTTGTAAGTACCTTCTAAGTCCTATGTAAAAGTTGTGCGTTTTAGCTATCAGACGTGTTATACTTCACTGAAGCTCCATCTTTCCGCCTAATTCTTCTATTTGATATATTGGAAAGTAGTATATAATTTGGGGTGTGGCACTCCTGTGTCCTCTGCCTTCCAACTTTGTCCTCTTTGTCAAGTTGGGGGTATAACCAAAGTATTGCTGTGCATTACTGGCAAAACAAATAGAAAAGCTGGAAGAATCTGCAGATGACACATTCTCTACATTCCAAGAGCTGTCAATATGTAAATGCTTGGAAGGAAAAAGACTTCTTTTTTTCTGGGAATGATTTTGCAGTAAGGAGAATTGACCCTTTTAATCTAAGAAAGTAATCAGCTTCCTCTGGTAAATTTGATTTCTATCACAGCAGACTGATAAAATAAAAGCAAGCAGTTTACTTAATGTAATTTATTTTTAGTGATTATTCATTTTGCATATGGTAAATAAATCTCTGGGAATCGTCTCATGTTGATAGGATCAGAAAATGAAGAGAATGAAAAGTTATTACGGCAACTTGCACAGAAAATGATGGCTTAACTGGTAGCAATATGGCTAAATGGTTCAGATATATAAATTGCATTGCAGGCTGTATTATAAGAAGTGGAGCGCACGTTTTCTGACATCCCCACTGGTCAGGTGGGAGAAGGAAAGCACACATTCTGCAGACACACAGCTACTAGACCCACAACTACATTTTCAGTAGGCAGAACAGAGAACTGTGACAAACAGATCTTTCAGGTTTTCAGTGATTTCCCAAATCTGGCCTTCAATTTCATTTAATAGGGTGTGATATTTGCAGATCTGCCAGCTTTAGTGAAAACTTAATAGTTACCTTCTAAATCTCATAATCTGGTGAAGTGGGGTACCTGGCCACAATCATGGTCTGGAAGTTAAAAGGCAAGGATCAGTTTGCTTGTACATAGCTCATGACATTTTTGTTGCATCATGTAATTGTGTTTCTTATTGCCACACCACCACAAAAGTGAATTGGTAAAGGGTCCTTACACAGCAGTGCGGTCCTTGATGACTATGGGATCTTTGGCGTTCAATCTGTTATATGAAAAGTCCCTGCCCACGAGCAGCTGCAGATTTCACTGCTTTTGTTTTTTTGTTTTTTCAAGTACATTAAAGTTTATCTACCACCAACTCCAATATACTGTGTTTAAATACCTGTATAACTCATACACAGTAGAACATTGAGCCATATTTTATTTTGTTATATTTACATAATGTCATTACACTAAAGCCCTGACCCCAAAGTACTTTAAAATCTAAGGCATATGTCTAAACTTTTTGGAAAAGTAGAACACTGGTAAATAAAAAAAGGTGTACAAAGGCAAAGGACCCCTTACCATACCCCACGTTACAAACCCCCTTGCATCTATCATAGCCCAGTATTTTTTTTTTTAAAAGGCACCCTGATCCCTACATTCTTCCCTTACATTTGTAGCAATAATATAAAAGAAAATAATAAATAATAAAAATAATAAAAATAGGAAATATACTGCATCAGCCGCTATCATGCCATGTAGGTAAACTGAAAAAAACTTAAATGAAAATGTGCAAATTTATATAAACTCATTATTAAAACTTTGCCTACCTGTTGCTCCTCTATACCATTCAGCAAAACTATTTTTATCCTAAAGTGAGATCTCGCTTTAGTATAGCACCTCAGCAAAGTACGAAAGATCTGACCACAATGCAGAGTAATGGAGAGTTGGGCACAACACATTACACAGTTGTTTCTAAATGCCTAAATTTCCAATATGAATTCTCACTGTCCAATTATATTTAATATTTAATGTTCAACCATCTTTAAGACAATGGAGACGGATGATCATTCACTGATATAACGTGACACTCCATAATAGCAAGATGAAGTATTTTATTAGAATTTATTGCAAACTGCACATGCATTAAACATCCCCAGCTCAGAACAATGAGGTTACCATCCAAGTGACAGCTAATGAACACCAATAGTATAGTGTTCGCTATATCTTGCAATCCAAAGATTATTCATTTAGAATTGCCAGCACAACAAATCTTCCTGGGTCTTATCTTCTTTCCTAATAGTTATCCTGTTTCTTAATAGTTTTTAGTTGTATTCCAGGCTGCTTGTTGTATTCAAAAGTAATCTCAAAGAAAAAAAATATTTATTTTATCATACCTTTACTTGGGGCAAATGAGAAATTATAAACTAAGTTTATCCTGTGAAATATCTTGTGACCTGATGATCAGCCCCAGGATGTTCTTGTTTTCTGCCTGACACCACATGATCAAATTGCACTTTTTTTGCAGATCAGTTTAATTCGAAATGCTCAGGATAAGTGCAAGGGGCTGAAATCTTGACTTTGGCAATTCATTTAATGGTAATTTGGCTTACAGAATCTGCACTAACTAGAGACTTAAAACATCCAACTCCAGATTGGCCACTCTTCCCATTCCCTCCTTGTCATACCCAATTACAACATATTTGTTAAAACTTTTTTTCTACTATAAATACTAGTGTTCATGATACCCTGGGCTCACAGGTAGGAAGTTAAATTTTGCTCATTCCTGCAAGATCTTTTTTGAACAAGACCTAATGGAAATCTTTTTTTTTTTGAGTAAAGGAAAGCATAGGATTATGGAGTCTTTGTCTCCATTGATGCCTACAGTAATAAGCCATGAATCTTACAAGGTAAGGGTTCACTTATGACCCCAGGTCAAAGCAGCTTGCAATAGGAAGCCAATATAAGATCCACAGTAATAAACTCTTGCTTCCTTTAAATATGTTAAAAGTCCCATGTACCATGTTTTCTGCCATTGTTGCTACAAAAAATCTTTTTAGCCTTTCCTGTTTTTACCTTCAACTACAAGTCCCTATGTTGGGGATAAAAAGACAGTGGGAATGCTTGAGTAGTTTTGCAATTGACAATGGACAGGGTTGGAAGCCCTCCACAACAAAAATGTTGTGTGTTTTCAGCCCAAAATATTAGAATAAAACTTGCATGCATTTGTGGCAAAATAATGGGTATTTTCTATATCATCTTTAATGAGATAAAACATGTGCACGTTAGTGCAAAAGATGTGATAATTAGCATTTTTTGTTTGGACTGACATACGCTTTAACTTCCATCATTCCTTAAATTTCAACAAAAAATCTTTAAAAAAGATCCTTCTGTGTTGAAATGAGTACGTTCGGGGCCATCATTATTAAAATCATACGTGTATTATATCTTGTGTCAGTAGCTGTCACACTGTCATATTTCAAGCAGTGGGAGTTAATGTGAGAGCATCCAGGGAGCTCAGAAATCCAACATCTATATGATTTAGGAGGTGGAGCTGGGACCCCCTATTTTCAAATTCTCAAGAAAGGAGTCCAAAGATTTTACTTTTGCAGTCATTTTTATGAGGTTTCTATATTTTATAGACAATCAGTATCCCGTTTTTTTATTCCTTTTTATTTTCTGATATTCCAGTTTATTTCCATTTTCTCTTGCTTCTGGTTCTCTTTCAGACTGAAAACACTCCGGCTGACACAAATACCATGACATAATTTTGGGGGGTCTCATCTGGAGTTGGAGCTAGATTAATAAATAGAATTGTGAACCTCTCCAATGCATTAGTCTAACCTTTAAGTCATCAGATCACCCAGGATCTCATTAACTATCTAATGTGAAGGCTGCAACCTTCTGTTGCTATTGAAAACTGACCTTGCTCTGTATATAACAGGCCTGCTTTTACCAATTCCATGATGGCTTATATTGCTGGTAGATTAAATCACTGTCTTTACTCATTTGCCATAAGTAACAGTACATAAATATATAATACTGGACATATTTCATTCATGACAAAACAAAAGATGGAGAAAATGTTTCTGAAAAAATGTTTGGAAATTCAGCGTGACAGAAAGCTGTAGCCTGGCTGTTGTTGCTAAATACAAGTTTTCTGGGATTTAAGGTGAACTTCAGCCTTACATTTAGTCTAAAACTGTTGTATGGTCTTCTCTACTGTAAAAGAATTACATACACTGATTTTTAGCGTTTTCTACCCCATTCCTTCCCAGCTAAGCTGTCTTTCATCTGCCTCTATCAATTCATTGAATTTCATCTTATTCAATCATTGAAACTTACATGCGGGTATTACAACAACTCCCGGTTTTCAGAAAGCTTTGTTCAGCACAACATCAGCCTTTCCTGCCATTCATGATATATGCACCCATTTATTGTGTTCAGGAACCAAAAATTAAGGAAATCAGGTATGCAATTAGTCCTCAGCTTATGCATTTATTTGGAACAATAGGGATGTGCAATATTAATTTCTATCCTTATAAAACATGCTGTCTTAGTCAGGGGTTCTGTGGGATCTTAGGGTTCCTTGAGCAGTAGACAAAGGCAGATTGACTGATGGTGCCGGTATATTTCTATGGCCAAAAATAACTGGAACAGTTCCATCTGATCAACAAATCAGATAAGGGGTAATATTTCCAATGACTCTCAACATAACATTGAATTTTGTGTCCAACTGACCCTGTTCACCAATATAAGGAGCTCTTCTCCTCTGTTCACCAATATACGGGGCCCTTCATCCCATAAAGGGACACTCTTTTTATTTTGCTCTTTGATACTATTTGTTTCATTTCAATATAATTTCAAGGTTACCAAAAATAATTTTGTTGTATATAACAGAAAGGTGTTAAAAATGTTTTGTCTTAGGTTTCAAATACTTCAGATATGTCCCATTCTTTTATTTATCTACAGCCTACTGATCAAGCTTCTGTATCGTGAGCTGTAAACTCTTGAGCTGTTTTGCAGGACTTCTCTAAGACTTCAAAATATTTTCAGTGGTTCCTTCAGGTAAAAAGATTTAAAATGAAAGTAAACTGCAGAAACAAAAGATATGTTTTGTGCCTCCAGGAGCTAATGTGCAGGTAATGCACATGATATTTGAACATTGTTGCAAACTTACCTGCAAAAAAGACTCCTTCAGTCTGTGATAGGATCCCCTTATCAGGCAGCGCTTTTATCTTCACCTGGTCTTTCTCTGTGTTCTGAGTCATTGGCCATCTTTATTGCCCTGGTTGGGGGTGCATGGGAATTAGTGCATCCTAGCAGGGCTGCCATCAGAAATTTCTGGGCCCCATACTATGTAAACTTATTGGACCCCCGTCCCCCATGTCTAAATGTTTCAGCATTGCAAATGTCAAGCTCTTTTGATCGGGCCCAGTACAGAAGTACCTGTTCCTTCAGCCCTTTGGCAGCCCTAAATCCTGGCACAAAGCTGTGCTGAGATTGTACACTGAGCTTTGCACTTGCAACTGTACTGTATTAGAAAACTATGCTAAAAGAGAGTAAGATCCTTTTAAACATATAGTTGGAATCCTTTTGTAATATCTGTTTGATAAGTGGAAATTCATCAAATTGATCATATGTACAGAAAAACTGGCTCCTAAGTGCTAAGGTACACACGTGCAATATTTGGCGACTGCATGATGCATGAACGAGTGCTGTACATACAGCACCGTTCTGCTCTATGGAGAAGGGAGAGGGAGAATGATGGAGCGGCACCCCGTTGCGCTTTCTCTCCCTTCACTTCCATTACGATCGTTTGTCGTCCATCGTCTGTGGATCCACCAGGATGGTGGTTAAGACGATGGACGACGAGCGCTGTACACACATAAGATTCACGTCTGATATCGGTCCTGAGCCGATTATCAGACGGGAACAATTGCATGTGTGTACCTAGCCTAAGTGTATTGTAGACAGATCAGTGTAATTTTGTTCTGCATTGCTGGGTCTTTAAAGCAATAAAGTGCGGGGAAATGCACAAAGATTGCTACCAGTTTTTTTCCTGGCCCTAGTTTTCAGGAATGGCTGATCTGCAGAGTAAGTTTGCGCAGGTTTTGGCAGAAAAAGTAGATCTAAGGTTACTGCTAGTACTAGTTCAGGAGGTCGACATGCAAACATGTAATCAAGCAAGCTGTAGAAAATCGTGTGGCTGTTGACTTGTATGAAAAAATAGGTGAAAAGCTGATATTGTGTTCAATTTTCTTTTACCTTTAAACTAGGACTAAGGTAAATGATTGGCCTATTTACCTGTCTTTCTGTTTGCTGAG
The DNA here is from genome assembly GCF_032062135.1 of Pyxicephalus adspersus. Taxonomy (NCBI): domain Eukaryota; kingdom Metazoa; phylum Chordata; class Amphibia; order Anura; family Pyxicephalidae; genus Pyxicephalus; species Pyxicephalus adspersus. Next base: position 131,685,521 of record NC_092860.1, on the reverse strand, counting down.
GACCTTAAATGGACCATAATAATTTAGATATTAGTAATTAGTAATAATAATTTAGATATTAGTAATTAGTAATAATAATTTAGATATTAGTAATTAGTAATAATAATTTAGATATTAGTAAAATGTTGTCAATGTAGCTACTAATTAAAGGGTAGTGGTTTAGTGTTGTCAGTCCACACAGGAAGTGCTAATACTGGAATAATTCCCAGGTATAGAATACTGATTTTCCAAATATAACTTTCTGAAAACAAACTGTATGCAGTGAAACATAATACAGAACATACTAAAATACATTTAGATTTACAAACATTTTAATCTTCCAATTGTAGAGGATAAAGCATTTTAGATTTTGTTTTGTTTTTTTCTGCCAGATTTTTAATCTCTACTGTAAGCACACATTAGGAGTACAGCAATAAGGACAGAGATAAAAGCTGTGAGCTATTACCAGCTTTACTGCATCTCTTTTAGACTTTATGAATGAATAACTCCACAACTCATGCCGCTACATTAGTGAGAGTACTGCTTGTTAAAAATATGTAAATTATTTAAAATCCACAGCTTGCCTACTGTCCTACCTTTTAGCTACCAAAGGATTCGTAATTTTCTCCAAAAAAAAATCCTTGAGACACACTTTTCACATAGACAGGTAAGGTCACAGTTCCTATGCATTAGTTTAAACAGACAGGTGAAATGGGAAGAACCCAGCTTAAGATCTTAAGTTGTGGCACTAAATAATGGTTACCAATTTTGCATAAAAAACAACACAGCAAAACTCTCCTGCTAAAACCAACCCATTTGGGGTAGCGGGGGGTGGCACTAGGCTAAAAGTACAGTTACGCTAGTGGCCAGTGGAAAGAATACAGTGTTTGCTGTTTCTAACAAGCAGTATTGGCCCAACTTTATAGACAAACACAGTTCATGGAACTCCCAGCAGTCTCTGTAGGAACCCTGGTTGCGAATGGCTGATCTGGAGAGTGTGCTTTTTGAAGGATGTAGTTAAAGTAGTTAACCTATTTCACTTAGTGTTGTAAATATTAGTATGTTTATCCTTTCATTTGTATTTTATTGGTATGTTTACTGTCATTTCAGTTTGTTTTTTTATTGAAAGTAGTGAGAGTCTGTTTTTGGCATAACAAGTCTGGAATATTTAAAGAAGATTTCATAATCCATAGCAGCCGTTTTTAAGCCTATAGTATTCGTAAAGTATCATCCTATTTTACTCTAATGACTTATGTATTGTATTTTTCTAAACTCCCACAAAAGAAGGAAAATTTTAACTCTTGATTCCGCACATACCAGGTCCACTGTAAAGCAAAAATAAAAACAACACATTGAGGTTGATTTACTTGTGAAGCATAGGCTGTCCACTTATCATTCTTTGGGCCTAATTTATCAAAGCTCAAAACTGGAAAATATACACTATTGTGGGTGACCCTGGATGATCCAGCAAACTTGCAAAAGATCTAGTCTAGGATTGAAAAAAAATGCCAAATAATAGCAAAAAATTAATTCTAGGTTTGCTGGATGTCCCATGATAATTTATCTTCTCCAGTCTTGGAGTGCATTGATAAATCAGGCCCTTAGATGGATCACTTGATTAGCTAAGGCTACATACACACGTGCAATAATTGTGGTTGGAAAGGATCTTTCACTATCCTTCCCAATGTCTAACAACTGCACGATGCATGAACGAATGCTGTACATACAGTACCGTTCTGCTCCATGGAGAGCAGAACTGCGCTCTCTTCCCTTTCACTTTCATTATGATCGTTCATTGTCCATCATCCTTAAATCCGCCAGGACGGTCGTTCAGACGATAGACCATGAGCCCTGTACACATGCAAGATTCTCATCCAATATCAGCCCTGAGCCAATCATCGGACGAGAACCATTGCATGTGTGTACCTAGCCTACCTACCTAGTGAATTAGGCAAAGCTCTGCTGACTTCTACAATCTAGTCTTATACAAAAATTATTGTTTTTTAATTTCCATGCACATTATTGGGTATTCTTTTGCATAAATTATCTCTATCAAAATTATGTGACTTTTCTAAGTGAACAGCCTAAACCTATTTACTAAATCAACCCCGCTGTCTAGGTTTTTATTAAAGATCTTACACAATTTAAATTACATGCTGTGTACAAAAATGTATTCTTGTTGTTTTATCTCAGCTACAAAAAAAAAAACAAAAAAAAACGCAGATTCACCTGGCCCGTGACAGAGGCATCTACAGCGTTTTTACTCTGGCCTGGCTGTGGAAACTCCAAGCACTGTTTAGGGCTACCTACATTATGTGATTGACCCATGTTTGTTTTACTTTAAATATATTCTAAAGCATGAGCAGTGTAACTAAGGTATAATGTTACCAAACGTGTCTGCTTGTATTCTTGTGTGTCTTGCTCCCGCACAGGAACATTGCTGCTCGGTGACAGCTTCCTTTTGTTGGATCTCCTTAGAAACACAAATCTGGTTCCTTGGCAGCACTTTCAGTAAGTGCTATACCACATGCCCAGACTAGTTCTCACTCGCAGCTTAAATTCACAGTAAGCGGTAAAAAACGAGGTCACCACTTTTCAGACACACTTTTCACTCTTGTTCGGCTCCATGAGCCATTGTTCAGATTGTTATTGCTATATTCTGCAGCATTCCTTTGTTCATAGTCTCATTCATTCTCCAGTGTGAGCTTTGTGCACCAAACTTGTGTTTTGTTATCTGATACTTTCATTGTAGTGTGACGACTACTGAAATGGTTTCAAATCTTCAGACTTTACGTGGGTGGAATTTTTTTGTTCTTGTGGTAAGGAATCCTGTCGGATGGGAAGTCCTATACTATATTTTACTTTGTTTTCAGTAGGTGCTCATTTTCAGCCATTGTAAAATATTCCTGTAAGTAGTTTCATGATGCTTTATTTACTCCTTAGTATTCTTGGTAATTTCATGATCATGCCTTTTTGAAAAAAACAAAAAGGAGGTAAAGGGTTTTGGCAGAAAAAAAATTGTTTTCCCCGTATCCCGGTGGCTCTTTTTTGCTTACGTTGCATGGTGCATGCTCTATTCAGTGTAGAGCTTGGCTCTTTTCTTTCCCCGAACAGGTTCATGGTGGATCTAGAATGGTCGGTGGTGCAGATGGCAACTCTAGGGGAAGAAGCAGTGACAGGTTCCTGGACCACTTAGAAAAAGTTAAGTTTGTGCCATGATCTACTTGCCAATTGTGGCAAAAGCTCAACTCCACCTACACAAGTTTAGTTCCACTATAACTGGATATTGTTCATGAATTTTATAACATGTTATAAAACAAAACCCCTGAGCTGTTTTAAAATGAAGAAATCTGTACATATAGATGAAACGAACAGGAATGTAACAATGTAAAATCTGGTGAGTGCCCAAGGCAGAAGATGGCACAACCAAGCCTCAACATGTGAAAATCACAATAACTTCTTTTGGCCACTTCTGGATATTTGTGCCTACATTTTTAGGTGGATGGTGATGCAGGAGATTATAAAAGTCAAATGAATCATTACAGTTACCAAAATATAAAGATATCGTTCTTTCCTTTCATTTGGCAGTCTGTACACTTGCCATTATCCTTTTCATAAACACATTCCACCAGCAGTTTTTACAAACAAATTATTATAACACAGGGCAGGCTAACTAAAAGAAAATCTTTATTATGTATGCCTAGGGCAATATAATGTCTCAATACAGCCCTGCCCTTGTACAGATATAATTACAAACTAATTAAAAAAAATCACAGAGGTTGTTTATAATAAAGCAGAGCAGAAGTCATTATAGGATTCCCCATGTCCTTCTCATTGTGCAACTTTCAGCACTTAAAAGTATTAAAAGGCATATTTGACTTTGCTCCAGAAACCAGAGCATTAGGGTGGGGGGTCACTTTTAAAGAATAATTGTAAAATGTATAGTGGCCGATCCTCCTTATTATCTGAGATCACATAACCAAGTGTTCATAGCCCCAAGAAAGGCAAAATGGGATCTTTGTACAGTGATATCTGTAACCATGGGTCTCTGGTAAATTCTATGACTTTAAAGGATTAACGTAAGTATAATTATTGTGGGGTTGGATTTTGAAAAATTTGAAATTTCCATCATTGACCTTCACATATGTGAATCACTGCTCCGATCATGCACAGAACCTATTTATTATCTAAAACTTGCAGTAAACGTTCTTTAAAACATTCACTCATTCATCTCTGTGCCTGTAAGCATAACGTTCTTTTGCTACTTATTAAGGATATTGATGTCACAGTCTGACAACAGGTGCACCTTAAATGGATAAGTCCTCATCAATGGCTGCTAAGTGTGACCAATTTTAAAGGATAAATATTTCCTATTTCCCTAACCTTTTTGAGACGAAAACCTGCTACCCCAAACAGGTGCATGCTTCCAATAACAGTAGCCTTCCATAGATTCCATACTAAAACAGTGTCTGATGCTGTCCTCCACTGGTGCAGTTAATGGATTTGGCATACCCATACCACTGGAAAAACCATCCAAGTTTATGGAAGGTTACTAAACATATGTAGATAGCATTGGGATATATTCCTGAAATGGTGTCGCTTTAGGTAGACCTTTGACTTTCTGCAACCAGTCATAGTTGGCCATAATCCATTCCTTTGTCTTCCTATGGTAGAACAGTATATAAAGTTGCTGCACAATGTGGAATTTTCTACTGTCAAATCAAAAAAGCTCCATTGTTCCTAGAGGATAACTTCTTCTGAAATACTCACTGTCTGGTGATGCTTTTTACTCCATTAGGAACTATTCGTAAGACTGAATAAGATTTCTGCACTTAGGCTGAAAGCACAGCAGGAAGTCACCACAATTAAGGTAAGTAGACACCTAGTTGTGCTGGGTTTATTGTTGCATTGGTTATTTAGCTAGAGAGTAGAGAGGGGGGCAGAGGATTTTTAATACTAAAATGAACCTGTCCTATGAGGCATAATTCTGAAATGGGAATATTTGTCTCTATGAATCTTTGCCTCTCTAACTTATCTAACTAACTTTATCAATATTAAGTTCTACACAGCTCTACCATAGAGTCCTTTTCTTTGCACAGAAAATTAAATGATTGTCATTTATTAATGTTCCCTTGCCTTTTTAAAATCATATTTTAAAATTAGCAGCGGTACTTAAATTCTTATTTAGTAAACATGTCATAATTAAGTATATAATGATTCTTGTTCCTCCAAGGCAATATTATGTGACAGGCTTAGACACATTAGCCATGGAAATTATTTTAAAGTGCTTAGTGTAGCATTGTATGAAGGGGAAGCTCCAAATCGAAATTTTGTGTATTATACAAGGCAAACTGCACCCACCAAATGCATGAAGTGGCTTTTCATGCCAGCAGGTCACCTCGCTGCACTTTTACCTTTTTCTTGAAATCCTGGACTGTATGAACTTGAGATTTGTTTTGGGTGTGTGTATAATTAAAGGTTGTCAGATTTATTAACAATTTAAATATTTAAAACAAAACATGAAAAAGCTTGCAGAAATTACAAATGAATCATGTTCTGAGGTCACACACATTAGTTGGGCAATCGGAATATTAAAAAAATAAAAAAGTGTCGTAAGCGTTCATTCCATACTTTCACTTATGTGCTTTTTTGGGATTTGCATAATAATAAAGATTGGTAAATATCTTTTGTTTCAAGCAAAAACTTGTTTTATATAATCTGAGATGAAAGACTTTCTGGCTTATTTTTACTACCCCACCCCAATATGAAGGTGTGACTCTAGTCAAGTGTTTTTAGGACTTTTCCTCTACTTGGTCCAGAGGCCAATATCACTGGAATTAGAAAACACAGGATTTCCCCGAAAAGAACACATCAAATTATAGTTCATATAAACCCAACAAAAAGTATATGCATTTATTATACTAACATATTATTTGAAACTTACAGGTCTGCAAATGTTTTTTCGTTTTTTTCCTTTTACCTGTGTCAGTAACACATCCCCCTCATATTGTGTGTACATTCCCCTACCTACTAGATTGTAAGCTCTTCGGGACAGGGTCCTCTCCTCTTGTATCACTGTCTGTTTTTAGCCTGTCATTTGCAACCCCTATTTAATGTACAGCGCTGCGTAATATGTTGGCGCTATATAAATCCTGTTTAGTAGTAATAATAATAATAATAACACATAATTTGTCTAGGGAGGCATTGTTTCCTTACTGCACTGTACCTATGGAGGTACAGCATTATCACCCCAAAGAACACTATTTCCTCTGTTCATCACCATAACTTGGGGAAAGGTGTCCAGTAGAGTTAGGTCATTAGAGGCAAAGGGCACAATCTGGTAAGGTCTATCTTTTTAACATATATGTATTATGTATCAATAAACATATATTTAAATTATTATTATACAGTATTTATATACAGCCAACATATTACACAGCACTGTACAAAGTCCATAGTCATGTCACTAGCTGTCCTTTACAAGGGGCTCACAATCTAATGTCACCCACGCAAACACGGGGAGAACCTGCAAACTCCAAGCAGATAGTGTCCTGGTCGAGATTCGTACCTGGGATCCATTGCTGCAAAGGTCAGAGTGCTAACCACTGAGCCACTGTGCCACCCCATCAGAAAGGCAGTGCAACCTGTCCAATTTGTGGACAATTCCATTTCTATATATTTCCAATATTTAGACAATAGTGTACTTTCAACCCATACATACCTTTCCTATGTAAACTAAGTTTTACCTTAGTTTGAAATTGGTGCTTAGCAAAATGGCCAGTATTAAAGATTAGTTTGCTAGTAATTTTAATCATTTGCAGTGTAATAAATAGTTTTACTTTGACCTGCAAGAGTTAAATTTAATCTGAGTGAGATGACATAATCCAGACATGTACTGGCACAATCAAAGTACTCAAACGTACAAGTCTTTAGCTGCTGGATAATGAACGTTTTGGTGCCTAATGTCAATCATGAGAACGCCAAGTTTAGAAAAGTTTCTGGAGATAGCATACGTTATGCCCTGGGGACCTGCGCCATGTTTCATTTCTGGACATCTTCCAGAACGCTTCGCTCTGCTCTATACTGTCAAAGACATGGAGGCTTACTGTTTGTACCAAATTAGCATCTGCCAAGGAGGACCGAAAGTGAAACAGCATTTCCGTGGCTATACTTATCTTAGGATATTTATTACATCATTCATAACTTTATGTAATTTTTTAGGCATATAACTAAATATATTAAAAATGATTTAGGGTTACAAGATTTCAAGGTTAGATTTATTGCTCCTATGTTCTATACATACATCCTTTTATATTCAATATTAACCAGTATTTTATTTTTATTCACATAAAAATAAAAAAGAGTATTGTGGAGAAAGAACAGCTAATAGAATCTAAAACTACTTTAATTGCAGTCTCTTTAACTCATTACCTTGTACATTAGCTCAACATTTTCTGTGCAAAGGCTAAAATTATTATATATTCTATTGGTGTTGGAATGTTCCAATATATGTTAATCCAATCACATAAACAAGCACAACAGATCTGGGGTGGTCAGAATCCAGAAATCAACTAACCAAGCAGTATGTTATAAAATTCTAAACTCCACCCGCTGTACTAAAAATCATAGCCATAAACACACTTTTTATAAAAGGACAACATTTACTATTCACTATTGTGCCACCTTAGTAGATGGATTTCTCAATAGTATTTCCCCCATGAGCTATTATAACTCCTGCTGGTCCTGTAGAGGGACAAATAAGTTTTAATTCCAGGCTAATGTTTAACTAAGCTTTCACAGAATGTACAAACATTCCCATTGAAAATAGGATTTTATTGCTCTGTTTAATAAGTCAATTTATACTTGTTACATTTAGGGTGATCACTGTTCATGGGGACAGGGGAGCTAGTAACTTTTGTTTTAGATATGCAAAACAGATGCATTATATAATGTTTTGGTTAGTACATTGCCCCGAAGGTGTCCCTAGGGCAATGTGGCTGTCGTACTCGACCCATGTACATATAGTGACAAGGTGAAGCTCCTGCAGCAATTGGTGCAATGATATTTTCCATTCAATGTCTGCCAATATCACTGGGCAGAAACCAAAGTGCCAGAACTATGCAGACCAGGGGCAGGAGATCAGTCCCATTGGTGTAAGAGTTCAAAAACACACAAACAACTTTCTCTAGGACTAGTTAGGATGCAAGAAGAAAACAGGGAAGCAACCCTTAATAAAAGCAATACTCTTCAGAAGTGGATATGGTGCCAGGTTGGTAAAGACATTGTCCAAAAGCCCCATGATAGCTTCCAGAATACCTGGACAGAAGTCCACTACTAATCACAGGTATTATGATTTTTGTTTGATTTGGCCAAATTTTCTAAAAGAGACACCAACCTTATGGACTTTTCTCTCAACCTATATATGTTGAAATAATGTACAATTATATATGGTGCTTTATGGAGAGGCTGATTTTGGCAACTATTGGCAGTAGAGGCCTGTGTCTATAAACCTTTTGAAATAAATCTTTCAAACTAATTTGAGCATAGTAGGAGGGCCCAAGATCTTCATATCTAAGATATATCATGACCTAGTGCAGCAAGACTGCCAGACACAACATCCAGCTACCCAAACAACATGTTACAGACTGAGACTCTACACCTTAAAGAAATCTGCCAGAACAGCAGAATAATTTCCCCTCTTAATTTAGGTGGACCCAGCAATCAGCAATTTAAGCCTCTCTGCCTCCAACCCCAGCATGTTCTGTGTATTAGCAACTAACCTTGTCAGTTAATTTTGGGTGGGGCAATGGTAGAAAGGGCGGACCCAACAAAACAGTTGACTTAGAAGTAAAGGAAGTATAAATCTGGTGCTAATGAGCAAGCGCTACTGCAATCAGAAGGTTTAGAGCTAAGCCAGACTTAAATATTTATAACCCCTGCTACTTCCAGAACCTTTAATCTTTAATGTAATACGAGATAACACTGACCAATAGGGCTCCTCAGGGAGGTGGAACCAAGCTTGACTTTTATAGAAGGAATTAAGACTTCAATACCTCTCCCTCATTGGCATTGCCTAGGAAAAGTCCACCCATAAAATTATATTTCTGGTATGGTTATAGGTTAGTGGGCAAAATAACCATCTGGCTTCTCCTGTTTCATGGGCACAGTGACAACTTTTCCTCTTCCCACCATATTGTCTCAGTGCTTGAGTTACATTTTCCATAATGTAATATAAGAAGCATTCAGTCCTAAACCCCTTGTATTCAGCCGTAAGAACAGTTCAGGTATGATTCTGCAGAGTCATTCTCAAATATAAGGATGAATCCACTTGCCACTACCTACTAATAAACTAAAACATAATGTTTGGGTAGATTGGTCTTTTAATCTAAGATACTGAATAAATATGATTTCATTGCATACCTTATAAAAGCTTCTAAAGCCTAAGCTCCTCCATTTTATTTTATTGGAAGCTGCCAGAATTTTTCCCTGCATGATCAATGTGGGGAGGACAACAGATCATGTTCTAAATGACTTGTAATGATGAACTAGCACCAGCGTCTCTAATTCACTTCTTGCAACAAGCAACATCGTTGTGAAGAAGAATTCAATTATTTATAATACTAAACTAGTTTAGGAGAAGCCATGAATAATAAAATTGCAAATGACATTTCACAACGCAGGTGACTGCATTAATATCCCAGACTGACTTTATAAACCTAATTAATTGATTAGGTCCACAGCCCAGAGTAGAGCACAGAAGGTTAACTCTGCTTTCAGAATTCTGCTGTACGGTGCTTTTAGGGATTTAAAATTTGGAGAATAGATCTCGACAATGGGTATACTTTGCTGCTTTTCTATTATACTTTACAGTTCATAATAGTGCTTTGTTTAGAGTTAGCCATGTTTTACCCGTTACCCTGTCCTACAGCAGTAAGCAGTAAAAGGAGCTGAAAATACTCACCTTTTCTTACGAAATTGTTATTTTGGGCTGTCTTGTGTGCCAATCACCTAATCAATAGCCACAATACTGGCCAAATGATGGTTTAGGTAGAGCTACTGATTGGCTACTGTTTTACAGACATCTTCATCTCAGCTGACGTCATGTCATCATAACAATATACATCCCTTGTTACCGCCAAAAGGTGTGCTGGAGATTCTTTTAACAGGACTGATATCCTTTGGTGCTAACTACTTTGAGAACAGAATAAGGTAAATATACTGGTAGAAAATACTTTAGGTATATTGATTAGTTAAGGGGTCACGTTATAATAAATTTTAGGGTCATGCCAATTATTTAAGCAAGCTTGTGTTCTGCTTATAATATGGCCTCAGCAGTTACACATATTTACTGTAAATTATTTTTGCTGCAAAACCGCTCAGAGGATTTTCAAGATTTTCAGTTGTTTTCATTATTGATGGGCAGCACAGTGGCTCAGTGGTTAGCACTCTGGCTTTTGCAGCGGTAGGTCCCAGGTTCAAATCATTATCTGCATGGAGTTTGCAGGTTCTCCCCATGTCTCCCCGTGTGGGTTTCCTCCGGGTTCTCCGGTTTCCTCCCACATTCCAAAAACATGCAGTTAGGTTAATTGGCTTCCCCCCAAAATAGTGACCTGAGACTGTATTAGAGACAAATGACTATGGTAGAGACATTAGATTTTGAGCCTCTCTGAGGGACAGCTAGTCACATGACTATTGGCTTCGTAATATGTTGGCACTATATAAATACTCTGTAATAATAATAAATTGATAGACTAATGCCAAAAACTGCAGAACTAGTCTTCTGCCTAGACACTAAAACTTAAAGGGCAAATGTCACAACTGTGTTGGACTCACCAGTGCTACCACCACCACAAAGTTAAGAGTGTATATACAAGTTAAAATAGGATTGTTAAGGGTAGACTACTTTTTGATTCCTTTATCCACCTATACATGCCAACTTAAATTTAGCTGGGAGAAAAAAGCTCACATTAGCCTGCAAGCACCGATCTGAAAAGTTTTGAGCAGCTTAAAATGTGAACAGCAAGCTCTATCTGAACCTCATGACTTTTACTATGATAAGCCAAAGCGGAGACCATCATGAGTCAAGTGCTTTTTGTCTGCCAATATAAGAAAAAAAACTACCATGGCTTAAGTAAGGCTTTATTCACATGATGGTATGCATATAACGTACACTTTGTGATGAAACAAGGTAACAACTAAAAGGTACATATCCTTTCCTTCTAAATAAAAAAGCAAACAGTCTATAATACCTTTGCTAACATTGTCCCACAACAAGACCTTCCATCTTTTTAGCTCCTAATCTTCTCTGTTGCCTCCAGTTGGCATGTACATTTTGTCTCTTTGAGCAACATTGACAGACCAGATTTACTGAACATCACACACTAAATATTTAGCCAACTGCTATGCAATCCAAACTTAGCTGATTGAATGCTTGCTAATAAGTGTCATTAAAAAAATCCAACTCATAGCTCTGTTTTTACACCAACTCAACATTTGTATTATCTACCTACTGGGTGGATGTGTTACTCATGAAAAGAGATCTAGTATTAAATATAGCTAAAATAATTCAGCCATAACATCACCAATATTTCTGAGATGGGTAGCATTCTGGTTAGTGCTGTAATCTTGCAACAAGGTTGGTCTTGGGTTTAAAGGTATATATGTATTCTTTGCCTGTGCCAGCTTACATTTCTTTATGACCCAGTTTTCTTCTAAAACCTATGCTAGAGAAATCTACTTCACCTAAATATGTTGGTAATTGAATTGAAGAGGAATGAATGACTTTATATTTTATGTGGGGCTTTGCAAAATGTCTGTGCGTGCCCCTGTACCATATAAATAAGTCAAAAACAGTATTGTATAACACTAATATGCAGAATTAGTATATTAAATAATGAAACAACATACACCTATCAGTTTATTAAAAATACTGCCTCAAAGACAGTTTCAATGAGGTTTAATTATGGGAGAAATCTGCAGCTTACTATCTATTAGCTTGATCATCAGCCACGTGAATGGGCAGGTATGGGGCATGTTCATAACAGTATGAAGGGAGAGGCTGGAAAGCTTTATGTGTGTGTAAATCATCAATGGAGGTTGGATATTAGGCAACATTCTGGGACTTGGCTGGTGTTCCTCATACAGAAGAATAATGAATGCTTATGATGGAGTTGACAGTCTGTGTACAGCTTTTGTAATCAGCAAGGAGCACCAGGAAATGTGCCATACACTAGCATCACTTGTATGTACTTATTTCTTAATGACAGCCGGGATATCACCTTCACTAATGACACATAAGAAGATATATAAGTACATTGCCTTTACTGACCTTGTTTACCGCTGGAAAAAAAGATTTTTAGACAAGTGTTTGTAATAAATGTGTTTGGCATAATATACTGTAAGCAATTTGATTGCAGAAAATAGAAAGATACATTTCATCTCATTTTTGTTTTGTGCAAGCCTGGACTGGCAATCCTGCATTTACATTTGGTACACTTATACATATATTTATAAAAATATATAACACTGACATTTTTTTAAAGTACATTTTTATTTTAACTTTATTTTAACTTTTATTTTACATTTATTGTACATTTTTATTTTAACTTTTATTTTAACTTTTATTTTAACTTTACATTTTAACTTTATTGTTTAAAGTTAGATCACCATTGCTTAAGTGGGAAAACTCAGAATCGAGTTGGGTTTATTGTTCATGATTTGTACTTTGCCATTTTTTTCTACATTGTTGGTAAATAAATAAGAATATAGTGGAATCTGTTGTGTTTTGTCTTACACCTGAGGGTCGATTTAAATACCTTTAGACCTGCTATAAACCTGATGATTTTTATAATGATGCATCAAATCTTGGAACTGAAAGAGGGTAAATGTTTGTTTTCTTATTAGTTTTGCTTCTTGTACCAAATAATAGGTTGATCAGCCTGGCTTGTGACCACAAAAAAACTCTAAATCTGCTATATGACCACTGAACTCCCAAAAACCCATAATTTATAAATCAAGAGTAATAGTGGATTTAATACAGTTTTCTCTGTCAAATGATGAGTATAATAATCATTTAAAAGATCACAGAATTCCTTCTTCCTCCTAGGGGAATAAAACTATATATAAATGTGTCAGCTACATGGCAAATACAACATCCAATGGTCATCTAATTAAGGTAAATATCTACAAAATTAGTTGTAATGTTCATTTACAGCCCTGAAACAGAAACTGTTTAAAAAATCATTTTATAGATTTCCATAGACAAGAATAAAAAAAAAATAAGCACCAAACTTATTACTTTAACTCATCTTGCAAAAATAATAATTCTTACATTAGCAGGAACCTATAAATAGCTGTCTGACTGAGCAATGAAATTGGCCATGTCTTTGTTTGTCTGATAGATTAGCATAAATATTTATAATGTAAGACTAATATTAGGGAGTAATGCACAGGGCTCCCATACCGAGGTGCCTTCTGTCCTACTGGAGGACTTTTTTGATGCACTGAGTGTCCGACCTTAGCCGTATTTAGAAATACATCAAAGAGTAATGTACATATGGTCATTTTCTAAGCTGTTGTGAACTTTATTTCTTACGCAGATGGAAGAAAAGGTCAAGATGCAGGGAAGTATACATATTGCTAAAATATCTCAGTGCTCATTAAAGTGTATGCAAGCTCAGAATGGAAAATTATATTTATGTTTCCTTTAATCCAGAAGAGCATAACAACTGACACTCCTACATTATTTAAAACATATTACTTATCAGTAATTATTTATTATTATTATTATTATTTTTATTATTAATATTATTATTAATAAACAGGATTTTTAAAGCACCAACATATTACACAGCGCAGCAGTAATGTACATTAAATAGGGGTTGCAAATGATAGACAGATACAAACAGTGACAAAGGAGGAGGAGAAGACCCTGCCCCGAAGAGCTTACAATCTAGGAGGAGGGGGAAGAAACACAATAGGAGGGGAGATATATAGGGGTGGGAAGTAGTGACTGTTTTAAAAGACAGAAGTTTTGAGAAAAATGAGAAAAATGGGTTTTGAGAGGTCTTTTTAAAGAGCAGTAAGAGCAACCTGAATAGGACAAGGAAGACCATTCCAGAGAGTGGGTGCAGCTCTAGAAAAGTCTTAGAGCCATGCGTGTGATGAGGTTATGGAGGAGCGTGGAGGTAGGTCGTTGGAGGAGCGAAGAGAGTGGCTAGGGGAGTATGTTTTGGGACTTCCTGTTAAAGGGCGACAATGCTTACCTATTGAATACCAATGAGGCAGTAGTGTTGTCACCCTGCATTGTGCAATCCATCTACAAGAGACCATGCCTACTCATACCACCATAGTCATTGCATTTAAAGATAACAATCAATCTGCCTATATTTTACCCACCCTGGTTCCTCCTTTTCCTTCCATCATCCACATAATAATGACATTTTTAAAAGAAACCTTTTTTGATTACATTCCTTATTTTATATCCAATGATATCACAAACAAATGCATGTTATCATAGTTCCATCACAGCACTACACTTTCCTTATCTGTGTCCTCCAGACATCACGTCATAGTTTAAATTGGAAAAAACATTGCATTACAATGCATAAAACTACTGGTCACATGCTAACTTTTTGTAACCTGCCCTAGGTTTATTTCTTGAAACTGACTGGTTATTGCGAGTTAGTTCACTTATCCAAAAAATTACACAAGAAACAGCATTCCTGTTTGCAGTGAAGGATGCTTTTGAATAATGCAACTGATAGACCTTCAGATTTCAGCATAGCTGAAGTGTTGTCTGCATAGTACTAGCATTTAGTAATATCAAAGATAAATAAAAAATAATATACATAAAACACATAATATACATATTATACATGAAAGAGAGTTTTCAAATGACGTTCTTCTGTCCATCAAGTTTTGAGATGTACACAGTCCTTGCACACAGCACAGCACAGCCTAGCAGTAAAAGAAACATTATTTTGGTCTCCTTTATTTAGGTAGCACCTACAGGTCTTGTTCTTTCCTTAGCCTGTGACTGGACAGTGACAGAAGAAGCAGAACAATGGTAATCTATCTACTCTCTTACTTTCAACATATTTGTGCCACTGCAGCATAACCGATTAGTTCCTTTGCTGTGCTGATTTGCTCCTTTCCTAGTCTTAATGCTGTTGTACAGTAACTTCCAGAGGCTGATATAAAGTTAGGTTCAGGTATTTACATTGCTCAGAGTTAAAACAACATACCTTTATTAATGCAATTATACATACAGAGCTGTATTTTCAGTTTATGTTCTACCTGTCGTCCCACTTTAGGTGAGCACAAAGTTGAAAGTGTTAAGGGTGAAACCTAATAAGTTGCTGCTTGTAATAACTCTAGGCGGGGGTCAATTTCTTTTCTTTAGTTTATTGCACAGCCCCAGTGATGTTAGATATAATAGCCAATGTCTAGCAAACACTCAAACAACATTAGGAAAGTATGGCAGATATGGCTCATTGTACCAAAAAAAGTTTTGAATTTCATTTGAAATGAAAACTTTTCTACATAAAGCACTATATTTTTGTGGTATATATTAGTTTAAAAAATACTTCCAAATTGCTTGTTAATTAAATGAGGTTGAAGTATCCATTCCCAATCTTCCATGTATCCTATTCCAAAGGATCCTGTCTTCTGCTCACCTTGGCCTGGTACTGACAAGTCTTGATCTGTCCTTGGACATCTATTTCTGACCATCCTTCACCTTGCCTAACCTTTGCTTTTTTTTTACATAAAGCCCTGCTGACAAGTTCACTTCTTGGATCAGTTGACTACATTCCATCTTCACACTTATGATGCATATTTCTTGGCACTTCTGCCACTTTGACCTGGTTGAATATAGGTCCATGGCTAGTTTAAAACAACTGTACAAATATACCACCTTTTCTAATGGCCTTCAAGCAGAGTTAAAGAAGAGACCAGAGGAACCTTACAAATTCCATGTGACTTTCCACAACTATTTGCTCTTAGTAGTAACACCTGTTAATAGGAAAGGCCAGTGCAGAGTGTGCAAAGAGGTAATGACCCATACATACCAAAACCTACTTATAGAAAATGTTGTTTTACTACAAAGAGATTAACTCAATAAATAACAAAACCTGTTGACAGCAACAATAAAGTTGTAGGCATATTTGCACATTCAAAGCTGACATGATCCCTATATTATTTGAATGGACATACAGGCTTGTCAACTGGTACTGTAATAGTATACACAGCAGACCACGTAACTGTACTGGGAAATGTATAGTCATTCATCTATTGAATATTTATAGTTTGACTAATTTTAGACTAAAGTAAAGTAGCCAAATGATGGTGCATCTTCGATTCTTCACTGCAAAGACAGCTACTACTATCTATATATATAGGGAGTACCTCTGTAAGTTTGCAATGAAAGCAATTAATATGATATAATATTAGTCGTTGTTTTTGAATGAGGTATTTGTGAATACAGGTAGTCCCCGGGTTAAGGACATTCAACATACAGATGCCTCCTAGATACAAACGGGGGTATTTGTGAATACAGGTAGTCCCCGGGTTAAGGACATTCAACATACAGATGCCTCCTAGATACAAACGGGGGTATTTGTGAATACAGGTAGTCCCCGGGTTAAGGACATTCAACATACAGATGCCTCCTAGATACGAACGGGGCTTCCCTGCACGCTCATGTGCAGGACAGAGGATGGTTTGCATGATTTGCAGAAGAAATCTTTTGCTAAACACAGCTGAGGTTGTGGGATCTTAGGGGGGATGAGCTCCTTCTGCAACTTCAAGACAATTGCAGTTGTTTTTTTTTGCAAATCAAAGCACAGTTTGCTCCAGAAGTTAATGAATGTCTAGGCTCCATAAAGATCTTTTTTGCTTTTTTTGCTTTGTTTGTGATTACCTCACAGTGAGGATTTTATACAGTAACTGACTCCATGCTGCATAGTAATATGTTGAGACAAACATTTGTCCCGACCTTTTTTTTTTTTTAATAATGTACCTGTTCCGACTTACATACAAATTCAACTTAAGAACAAACCTTCAGTCCCTATCTCGTATGTAACCCGGAGACTACCTGCATAGGTTTTGTCTTTTGGATGGATAGAAAAGGAAGCCAATAAATTTCTGAACTCTATTTGTGGGGCAGGTGGAATGGTGGAATTTGAATTCCTACCATCGTCACAGTGACCTGGTCACTAAACACGCTTAGATTAAATGAAAAGTAATTTTTCACAAGGCATTTATTCTTTCTTGTGTGTAATATTCATAGCAGCCTTTACAGCAGTTAGGAAATAAACCTTTACTCTCTACCATGTTGAAGTTAGTGTTCACTTGATCATATCAGTTCAGTCACCCTTTAGCTAAGCCCAAATATTAGTAACTTGTTTTTTTGTCTTTTACTATAACCCAGTAGCATGTGATAACATAAGGACATTTAAAATGTTTTTTGGAACCCAAGTCAGATCACAAATGAATGCCCACCACTGCTACCAAGACAAGATGGAGGCTTGCATGTGTCTTGCCCCCCACAACAATATTTGGATGTGATATCCTACGGAAACCATTAAAAAATAATTAATCAGAATAATAGTCTTTTTCCTGTTCAAGTAACTGCAGGAAGAGATAGTATAGTCACTGGTACTATCAGCTTTCATTACCACAAATGGCTCACATCAATGAATATTGCAATAAGAAATATCTTAACATAGAAAAATGTACAAATGTTTATGAACTGTATTAGGACTTTAACACTTTTACATAAAGGTTCTTTTAATTTAATGGGTGGACAATTGCTCTAACAGTATTTTCCTTGTTGGCAACAGGCTGAGTCTCCATAATGCTATTTGTTTGGACTACTGCTGCTTTGCCCCATCATAAGTACTATAGGGGAAATGGTACCAGCTCCCTAAAGAATATCTTTCTTAAAAATTCAAGGCCTGGTAATGCTGGTTAGTTACAATAATTTTTACCAAAATATTGCCTCAAACTAATAGCCTAGTAATTGTACACTGAACTTCCAGATGGAAATCGGGGCAGCATGGTGGCTCAGGGGTTAGCACTCAGGCCTTTGCTGCGCTAGGTCCCAGGTTCGATCCCCAGCCAGGACATTATCTGCATGGAGTTTGCAGGTTCTCCCCGTGTCTGCGTGGGTTTCCTCCGGGTACTCCGG